>NC_036847.1:3432105-3484605 GCF_002910315.2 Salvelinus sp. IW2-2015
GTCGTGTGTTTGTTGTTGTGTGTGTTGTGTGGTGTGGTGTGTGTGTGTGTGTGTGTGTGTGTGTGTGTGTGTGTGTGTGTGTGGTGTGTGTGTGTGTGTGTGTGTGTGTGTGTGTGTGTGTGTGTGTGTGTGTGTGTGTGTGTGTGTGTGTGTGTGTGTGTGTCGCTCCATACTGTGCCATCGCTCCACCAGCTGCAGACTGCATGCGGCTCCACCCCAAGACCCTCCAAACATTTGTCGGTACCTCTGTGACCCCTACAGCGAAAACCACCTCTGAGCCTCAATTCCTGCCTACCTCACAACACCACAGGGCTGAGTGGGGAAGCTTTAATTTCTCGCTAAAAAGAGAACCCCACACCCCACTCTCTCTCTCTCTCCCTCTCTCTCTCTCTCTTCTCTCTCTCTCTCTCTCTCTCTCTCTCTCTCTCTTCTCTCTCTCTCTCTCCTCTCTCTCTCTCTCTCTCTCTCTCCTCTCGCTCTCTCTCTCTCTGAGGCCCACTGTGAAAATAAAAAAAAACGGCAACTAAAATGAGTTAATATTGCCTGGGCCATTCCTTTCATCTGGCAACTAGAGGCATGAAATCCATGCCGTTGTGTTGTTATAACAGAACAATCTCTTCTGAATTCTGGAAACGTTAGGTCATTTTGGGTCTCCTCCTTAGCAAATGACTTGCAGCATGTTGTGTGTGTTTGTAGGGGCCGGTGGTTCTCGCAGAATGCAGGCTTGTTTGGGAGTGTGTGGAGCCAGGACTTGGAGGGAAAAAGATCTCTGCCATTGACCTGACCCTGAATATCTCCTAACGCGCTGCTTTTGCAGAGGTCTCCCTCTCGCTCCTGAGTGGCTATGACAAGCTGCTTTCGTAGTAATGGCCCTTAATAGCTCAATAATTGCTATCTCTAGTGACGAGCAACAACTCCTCAACCCCGCCCGCCATGAAAAACCCCCGAATAATCTGTGAAAGAAAGCCCACAAGATGTTGTGGTCCTCTTTCTTCCCCCTGGTTCAGAGAGGCAGGGATCCCCGCCGGTTCCTTTGGCCTGAGAAAGATTTGTGTCGAGTGTGAGGCCCTAACCTGAGGAGACAGAGTGCAAGCGTCTCGGGATGAGTGTTTTACTGGGTGAAGGGGAAAGCATGAGGGGGGTTGTAGGGTCAGAGGAAAGGGAGAGGAGGAGGAGGCTGCACCCACTGCAGGTGAGGGGATTAGCTGAAGCTAGAGGTCTAAACAAACCCACATACAGATCTGTCAGCCTAATCCTCACAAATAGAAAACAAGAGCTGCCTCATTTGGACCAACCCACCACCCAACACCCCCACCCAAACCCCCTGGGCCACCTCCTTCTCTAACCCCCTCTCCCCTGGTCCTCATAACCCTGTGTCTCATCAGGCTTTTTGCCCGGGCCAGTTGAGGCCGGTGTGGCTCTGTTTCTGCTCCACTAAAAAGGAAGTGACTGATCGCTAATCACCCAGGGCTTTGATTGACAGCCCAGCACAGGCTTACAGGATTGATTAGAACAAGGGCCCACTCACCATAGAGACAAGGTCTAAATGGGGACTCTTCTGAGCCGGAGGGCCATTATTAACCCCTCGCACACCCGAAATGGACACACTGATGAGTGTGAGGTAAAGTGGGGAGAGAAGAGGGTATCGTCAGGCCGAATTCTCTGCGCTGATGACACAGCAGTGACAGAGTAAGTGGATGTCTGGGTGATAATATCCTGCTTTGGATAAGCAATAACTCTGTGTGGGTGGGTGCTTAGGGGTAAGGCTTCAAAAAAAATGCTATCTGTTGCCTGTCAACAGTAGGAAACATAACTGATTAGGGTGTGAAGAGCTGCTGAAGTGCTATGAATCAGAGACAGGCTACTTGTGGTGTTTCCTGTGTTGGCCTATATCCGTCTGCAGACTGACAGGGTGAGAAGAGACACGGGAATACAGGAGGAAAGTACTGTAGGTACTGAATGACAGTAGGAGAACACAGGTGCAGTATATCTAATGAGCTGATCATCATTATCATCAGGAAGCTGAGCATGTGCTCATTGGAGCTGTGAGTTGTCTGAGTTCTCTCTTTTGTTACTATAACGCTAAGCACCGTTTTGGAAAAAATCCAGCCTCGTAGGGAATGGAAAACACAAAAGGACATGATTTTAAGACGTTTTGTTTTCTTCTCTCTCACTCTCACGCCGCCGTTCACGGCTGGTGTCTCATATGTTTTGCAGATGGCCCTGGTAAGTGTCTCGACACCAGAAAGCGGACATTTGCATTCCCTCAGCCAAACTTGTGCACTGTGAAGCTCACGCTAGTGGGGCTTGCTGCGAAATGTAGACAGGGGCGGTGCAAGCTGGCCAAAAACGGGTTTGAGAAAAACTGCCCTCTACAGGGCAGCTCGTTTGGACCCCACCCCAAGCGCCCCCACACCTCAAAGATGCGCCTCGGCGCTCTCCAAGGTAACACTCACATAAATATAATTACCTTTGAACCCTTCCTTCTGTTAAAGATAGATAATATATATATATATAAGATAGAGAGAAGAGAACAGAGAGAGAGACAGAGAGAGAAGAGAGCACAGACTCCTTCGCGGAACAGAGAGAAGAGAGGAAAAAAGAGATGATCAGATGAGGTGGAGATTGTGTGTAAGTGTGCGAAAGAGAGTGTGTGTGTGTGCGAGAAGAGTGTGAAGTGTCCGGCAGTGATTTCACAGAGCTGCTGTTGGTCTGTCTCTCAGAAGCTGCGTCGTGCTCCAACTGCAGGAAACGGAGGTGTTACGTTTCGTGCAGCAGGCATAGACCAGAGTGAGAGTGTTGTTTACACATGTGTGGGTGTGTGTTGAGCTGTGCGTGCTGTGTGTTTGGTAAATTATCTGTCCTTGCAGTGCAAGGCTTGAGTGCAATTAGGCAGGTCTTGAGTGAGAGCTCTCTTATCCTAATACGGATAATACTAAGGTCTGTTAAAACAAAATAGTTTTAGACCAAAATCCACTATAACCTGTTTCAAGACCAGGACTTCCTTACTTTAATTGCATCAATCAGACAGTGCATTTCAGAAAGTATTCAGACCCCTTGACTTTTTCACATTTTGTTACATTTACAGCCTTATTCTTAAAATGTTAAATAGTTTTCCCCCCTCATCAACCACAGACAATACCCCATAATGACAATGCATAATGACAATGCTAATTTTTGCAATTAAACATATATAAATATATATGAAATATCACATTACATAAGCATTCAGACCCTTTACCTAGTACTTTGTTGAAGCACCTTTTAGGCAACGATTAGAGCCTCTCTCTCTCTCTCTGAGGCCCACTGTGAAATAAAAAAAACTGCAACTAAAATGAGTTAATATTTGCCTGGGGCCATTCCTTTCATCTGGCAACTAGAGGCATGAAATCCATGCCGTTGTGTTGTTATAACAGACAATCTCTTCTGAATTCTGGAAACGTTAGGTCATTTTGGAGTCTCCTCCTTAGCAAATGACTTGCAGGCATGTTGTGTGTGTTTGTAGGGGCACTCTCTCTCTCTCTCTCTCGCTCTCTCTCTCTCTGAGGCCCACTGTGAAATAAAAAAAACTGCAACTAAAATGAGTTAATATTTGCCTGGGGCCATTCCTTTCATCTGGCAACTAGAGGCATGAAATCCATGCCGTTGTGTTGTTATAACAGACAATCTCTTCTGAATTCTGGAAACGTTAGGTCATTTTGGAGTCTCCTCCTTAGCAAATGACTTGCAGGCATGTTGTGTGTGTTTGTAGGGGCACGGTGGTCTCGCAGAATGCTKAGGGCTTGTTTGGGAGTGTGTGGGAGCCAGGACTTGGAGGGAAAAAGATCTCTGCCATTGACCTGACCCTGAATATCTCCTAACGCGCTGCTTTTGCAGAGGTCTCCCTCTCGCTCCTGAGTGGCTATGACAAGCTGCTTTCGTAGTAATGGCCCTTAATAGCTCAGTAATTGCTATCTCTAGGTGACGAGCAACAACTCCTCACCCGCCCGCCATGAAAAACCCCCGAATAATCTGTGAAAGAAAGCCCACAAGATGTTGTGGTCCTCTTTCTTCCCCCTGGTTCAGAGAGGCAGGGATCCCCGCCGGTTCCTTTGGCCTGAGAAAGATTTGTGTCGAGTGTGAGGCCCTAACCTGAGGAGACAGAGTGCAGCGTCTCGGGATGAGTGTTTGTACTGGGTGAAGGGGGAAGCATGAGGGGGGTTGTAGGGTCAGAGGAAAGGGAGAGGAGGGAGGAGGCTGCACCCACTGCAGGTGAGGGGGATTAGCTGAAGCTAGAGGTCTAAACAAACCACATACAGATCTGTCAGCCTAATCCTCACAAATAGAAAACAGAGCTGCCTCATTGGACCCAACCACCACCCAACACCCCCACCCAAACCCCCTGTCCACCTCCTTCTCTAACCCCTCCTCCCCTGGTCCTCTAACCCTGTGTCTCATCAGCTTTTTGCCCGGGCCAGTGAGGCCGGTGTGGCTCTGTTTCTGCTCCACTAAAAAGGAAGTGACTGATCGCTAATCACCCAGGGCTTTGATTGACAGCCCAGCACAGGCTTACAGATTGATTAGAACAAGGGCCCACTCACCATAGAGACAAGGATCTAAATGGGGGACTCTTCTGAGCCGGAGGGGCCATTATTAACCCCTCGCACCCCGAAATGGACACACTGATGAGTGTGAGGTAAAGTGGGGAGAGAAGAGAGTATCGTCAGGCCGATTCTCTGCGCTGATGACACAGAGTGACAGAGTAAGTGGATGTCTGGGTGATAATATCCTGCTTTGGATAAGCAATAACTCTGTGTGGTGGGTGCATTAGGGGTAAGGCTTCAAAAAATGCTATCTGTGCCTGTCAACAGTAGGAAACATAACTGATTAGGGTGTGAAGAGCTGCTGAGTGCTATGAATCAGAGACAGGCTACTGTGGTGTTCCTGTGTGGCCTATATCCGTCTGCAGACTGACAGGGTGAGAAGAGACACGGGATACAGGAGGAAAGTACTGTAGGTACTGAATGACAGTAGGAGAACTACAGGTGCAGTATATCTAATGAGCTGATCATCATTATCATCAGGAACTGAGCATGTGTCATTTGGAGACCTGTGAGTTTGTCTGAAGTCTCTCTTTTGTTASGGTAACGCTAAGCACCGTTTTGGAAAAATCCACCTKGGGAATGGAAAACACAAAGGACATGAGTTTTAAGACGTTTTGTTTTCTTCTCTCTCTCTCACGCCGGCCGTTTCACAGCTGTGTCTCATATGTTGCAGATGGCCCTGMAAGTGTCTGACACCAGAAGGGGAACATTTGCATTCCCTCAGCCAAACTGTGTGCACTGTGAAGCTCACGCAGTGGGGCTGTGCTGCGAATGTAGACAGGGGCGGGCGGGCTGGGCCAAAACGGGTTGAGAAAAATGCCCTCTACAGGGCAGCTCGTTTGGACCCCACCCCAATGCCCCCACACCTTCAAAGGAGTGCCGCTCGGCGCTCTCCAAGGTAACACTCAACATAAATATTAATCTTACCTTTGACCTCTCCTCTGTTAAAGATGATATATATATATATATAGAGAGAGAGAGAGAGAGACAGAGAGAGAGACAGAGAGAGAGAGAGCACAGACTCCTCGCGGAACAAGAAGAAGAGAGGAAAAAGAGAGATCAGATGAGGGTGAGATTGTGTGTAAGTGTGCGAAAGAGAGTGTGTGTGTGTGTGCGAGAAAGAGTGTGAGTGTTCCGGCAGTGTTTCACAGAGCTGCTGTGTGGTCTGTCTCTCAGAAGCTGCTGTCGTGCTCCAACCTGCAGGAAACAGGAGGTGTACGTTCGTGCAGGCAGGCATAGACCAGAGTGAGAGTTGTTTTTTACAATGTGTGGATGTGTGTGTGAGGCTGTGCGTGTGTGTGTTTGGTAAATTATCTGTCCTTGAGTGCAAGGTCTTGAGTGCAAGGTCTTGAGTGCAAGGTCTTGAGTGAGAGCTCTCTTATCCTAATACGGATTAATACTAGTCTGTTAAAACAAAGATAGTTTAGACAAAATCACTATAAACACTTTTAAAGACAGACTTCCTTACTTTAATTGCATCAGATCATATACAGTGCATTCAGAAAGTATTCAGACCCCTTGACTTTTTCCACATTTTGTTACATTACAGCCTTATTCTAAAATGGTTTAAATAGTTTTCCCCCCTCATCAACCTACAGACAATACCCCATAATGACAATGCATAATGACAATGCTAAATTTTTGCAATTTAAACATATATAAATATATAATGAAATATCACATTTACATAAGCATTCAGACCCTTTACCTAGTACTTTGTTGAAGCACCTTTGGCAACGATTAGAGCCTAGAGTCTTCATGGGTATGATGCTGGCACACCAGTATATGGGGATTTTCACCCATTCTTCTCTGCAGATCCTCTCAAGCTCTGTCAGCTTGGATGGGGAGCGTCGCTGCACAGCTATTTTCATGTCTCTTTAGAGATGTTCGATCAGGTTCAAGTCTGGGCTCAAGAACATTCAGAGACTTGTCCTGGAGCCACTCCTGCGTTGTCTTGGCTGGGTGCTTTGTCCTGTTGGAAGGTGAACCTTCGCCCCAGTGGACCTTAGCACTCTGGAGSATGTTTTCATCAAGGATCTCTCTATACTTTGCTCCGTTCATCTTTCCCTCGATCCTGGCTAGTCTCCCAGTCCCTGCCGCTGAAAAACATCCCCTCAGTGTGATGCTGCCACCATCATGCTTCACCGTAGGTATGGTGCRAGGTTTCCTCCAGACGTGACGCTTMGCATTCAGGCCAAAGAGTTCAATCTTGGTTTCATCAGACCAGAGAATCTTGTTTCTCATGATCTGAGAGTCTTTAGGTGCCTTTTGGAAAACTCCAAGCGGGCTGTCATGTGCCTTTTACTGAGAAGTGGCTTCCATAAAGGCCTGATTGGCAGAGTGCTGCAGAGATTGTTGTCCTTCTGAAAGGTTCTCTCATCTCCACAGAGGAACACTGGAGCTCTGTCAGAGTGACCATCGGGTTGTTTGTCACCTCACAGACCAAGGCCCTTCTCCCCCAATTGCTCAGTTTAACCGGGTGGCCAGCTCAAATCAAATCAAATCAAATTTTTATTTGTCCCATACACATGGTTAGCAGATGTTAATGCGAGTGTAGCGAAATACTTGGTGCTTTCCTGGTTCGAGAACCAATGCGTAATAACCAACAAGTAATCTAACCTAACAATTCCACAATACTACCTTATACACACAAGTGTAAGGGATAAAGAATATGTACATAAAGATATATGAATGAGTGATGGTACAGAACGGCATAGGCAAGATGCAGTAGATGGTATAGAGTACGTATACTATATGAGATGAGTAATGTAGGGTATGTAAATAAAGTGGCATAGTTTAAAGTGGCTAGTGATACATGTATTACATAAAGATGGCAAGATGCAGTAGATGATATAGAGTACAGTATATACATATACATATTGAGATGAGTATGTGGTATGTAAAACATTATATTAAGTGGCATTGTTTAAAGTGGCTAGTGGTACAATTTTTACATAATTTCCATCCAATTCCATTATTAAAGTGGCTGGAGTTGTTTCGGTCACCTTGCCCTGGTTAAAAGCAGTGGTTCGCGCTTTCAGTTTCACAGCGAATGCTGCCATCAATCCACGGTTTCTGGTTTGGTAATGTTTTAATCGCTTTCGTGGGTACGACATCGTCAATGCACTTTCTAATGAATCGCTCACAATCAGCGTATTCGTCAATATTGTTGTTGACGCAATGCGGAACATATCCCAATCCACGTGATCGAAGCAGTCTTGAAGCGGGAATCAGATTGGTCGGACCAGCGTTGAACAGACCTGAGTGAGGAACTGTGTGTGTTTAGTTTCTGTTTGTAGGCTGGAAGCAACAAATGGAGCGTGGTCAGCTTTTCGAAAGGAGGTCGGGGAGGGCCTTATATGCGTCGCGGAAGTTAGTATAACAATGATCCAAGGTTTACCAGCCCCTGGTAGCACAATCGATATGCTGATAGAATTTAGGGAGTAGTTTGTTTTCAGATTAGCCTTGTTAAATCCCCAGCTACGATGAATGCAGCCTCAGGGTGTTGTGGTTTCCAGTTTACAAAGAGTCAGATAAAGTTCGTTCAGGGCCATCGATGTGTCTGCTTGGGGGGGAATATATACGGCTGTGATTATAATCGAAGACAATTCCTTGGTAGATAATGCGGTCGACATTTGATTGTGAGGAAATTCTGATCAGGTGAACAGAATGACTTGAGTTCCTGTATGTTGTTATGATCACACCACGTCTCGTTAATCATAAGGCATACACCCCCGCCCCTCTTCTTACCAGAAAGATGTTTGTTTCTGTCGGCGCGATGCGTGAAGAAACCAGCTGGCTGCACCGACTCCGTTAGCGTCTCTTGAGTGAGCCATGTTTCCGTGAAGCAGAGAACGTTACAATCTCTGATGTCTCTCTGGAATGTTACCCTTGCTCGGATTTCATCAACCTTYTTGTCAAGAGACTGGACATTGGCGAGTAGTATGCTAGGGAGTGGAGCGCGATGTGCCCGTCTCCGAAGCCTGACCAGGAAACRGCTTCGTTTGCCCCTTTTACGGCGTCGCTTAGGGTCGCCGGCTGGGATCAGATCCATTGTATTGGGTGGAAGGCAAAACACTGGATCCGCTTCGGGAAAGTCATATTCCTGGTTGTAACGATGGTGAGTTGACGGTGCTCTTATATTCAGTAGTTCCTCCAGACTGTATGTAATGAAACCTAAGATTACCTGGGGTACCAATGTAAGGAGCTCTAGGAAGAGTCTTGGTGGTTCCAAACTTCTTCCATTTAAGAATGATGGAGGCCACTGTGTTCTTGGGGACCTTCAATGATGCAGAAATGTTTTGGTACCCTTCTCCAGATCTGTGCCTCAACACAATAATGTCTTGGAGCTCTACGGAAAATTCCTTTGACCTCATGGCTTGTTTTTTGCTCTGACATGCACTGTCAACTGTGGGACCTTATATAGACAGGTGTGTACCTGAATTTACCACAAGTGGACTCCAATCAAGTTGTAGAAACATCTCAAGGATGATCAATTGAAATAGGATGCACCTGAGCTCAATTTCATGTCTCATAGCAAAGGGTGCTGAATACTTATGTAGGTATTTCTGTTTTTCCCAAAAATTACATTTGAGCTTTTTCATTATGGGGTGTTGATTGATGAGGAAAAACATTKATTGAATCCATTTTAGCATAAGGCTGTAACATAACAAAATGTGGAAAAAGTCAAGGGGTCTGAATACTTTCATAATGCACTGTAAAGGGCTTGCATGTACGGTACATTAAAAATATACGTGTTTAATGTACAGCTCAGTTGTTCAGAATGCTAATGATAATAGGCCGGTGTGTCACTCTCAATTTACGCCACTGATTGGTCTACTAGACCAGGGCCCCCTGTGTGTGTGTCTTCTCCCAATAATGGCCTTCACACAGCTGCACTGACTGACTGCATGGTAGGATAGAGGGAGGAGGATGACTTTGAGGCCCTGAAGGACAGGAGTAGTTGTCTATGTTTATGTGTGTGTGTGTGTGTGTGTGTGGTTTGTGCGTGTGCTTGTGGTGTGTGTGTTTGCATGTGTCTGTGTACACATTGTGTGTGTACATGTGTGTGACAATGTATGATTTTGTGTGTATATTACTTATACAAAATGTGTGTGTATGTGACTGTGAAAGGGCGGAGAGCTCAAACCCTTTTTGTTCTGCTTTAGTCGCCCTGGTCAAAGGCCCCTCAGTGCAGCTCCCCTAGCCTGGCCTTAGTCTGTGCCCCCTGTTTACTGTGACTGTCACCAGAGCTATGGAGGCCCAAACAAAGGGGGGTCTGTTCCTATTATCCTGCCCCAGAGTGGCAGCCCCTCTCTGGGTACTGACTGAGGCCAGGGCTCAGGGGCTGGACGGCTGAGGGGCTACGGACCGAGGGGGCCCCAGCTTGCGGTATAAAGTGAGAGATTATGGTTCTAACTGAAAACAAGTCCCTTTCATGTCCTCTGTCGGAAACCGCCGTAATGTAAACACCTGCGGCCATTAGCTGATTCTATCTGAGGGACCGGATAGCAGTGTTTATATGTTACAGGCTACCGCTGAAAGACCATTCAATAGCAATAGAGTGACTTGCGGATACACACAGGGAATGAGTGCTGGCAGGCACGGAGCGAGTGCAGGGCAGGTTCTCAGACAAACCACATTGCATTGTCATTGGAAAAAGGGGAGTGGGGCTGTTATGAAATGGAGAACAAGCACATTTAATGGGCAGGGAGGTGGGCTCGGCCTATAACTACCTCTAGCCATGCTCTCTCTTTTCTCCCTCTCTTTCCTACCGGCAATTACAGCGTTGACCGGGGGACTGTCGGCCCCGTTCTACCTCGCTGTGCCATTGAAGTCTAATTTGACTGTAATAAAATTACCTGGCAAGCTGTGGCCCTAAAACATCTCAACCTTACAGAGCCATTAAAATGAGTCTCTCTGTGAAGCTAAAAGTTTACCCTTCCACTGTGAGGAGGAGCCCTTTCAACATGAAGTGGTCATTAATGGTGGAAGGGCCATCTGAAAGCCCCTCTCCCAGTCAAGGCATGAGTGGAGTGCACGAGAGGGTCAGGAACGTTCCATTAAAGTGTGGTGTTTAAGAGGTGCTGTGGCCAGGGGGGCACATGGAAGGGGTGAAACAGCTGCCAAACATCTGCACCCCGTCCCCTTCAACCCTGTGTCTGAGCACCGCACAGCGCTGTCTGTCGTTACCTACTTCCTGCCTGTCTCTACACTGACTAGGGCAACAGGGAGTAGGGAGCACTCATAACTAAACACTCAGAAGGCATGGGCATGTGTGTGACCGGGCAGGCAGACTGTAGGATATAAATGTATTTCCCCTGCACCACTTGTCTCATCCTACCTCACAGAGGTTGTCTGACTGAATGTTTTGATAGTAAAGCTGTAATAATCCAGTCATTTGTGTTCTGGTCCTGGTAGAGTGCACCTACAGTATGAGCACATTGTAATGCATGTTATGATCTCTCTCACAGAATCAGGCAACACAGGACACCTTTGCCAACATCGCCCACGCAGTTTCCCTAGGAGCAAATAATTACCCCTCCATAAAACAGAGACAATAGTATCAGGTGCTTGTCATAGGTAATTGGTGGTATTTATGGGATACCTCAGGATTTTTGGCAATGAAAACATTCATCTATTTCTCCAGAGTCAGATGAACTCGTGGATGACATTTGCATGTCTCTGCATCCAGTATGGAGGAAGATAGAGGTAGTTTCGCGAGCCGACGCAAACTAGTTACCATTCTAACATGCTAGCAGTTACCAAAGARTTCCAGTCATTGCGCTAACGCTAGTTAGCAAATGCGCRAACGCTAGTCAACTGCCTTCAAACTGCACGCAGAAACATAACAATGGTATCGACTAGTACTACTTCGTCTGACTCTGGGGAAGTAGATAAAGGGCTTCATTGTCAACATCCTGAAATATCCTTTAAACCGTTTCCAGGGAACAAAAGAAAGAGAGCATGACACTGATGGAGGGTCTTTTTCAAAGCCATCAAGGTATTTTGTCACACTGTGCTTTTGTTGTGAGGGTAAGTATGTCCCCATCCAATTATTTAACAAAATACAAACACCTTGTACCTTCACCCACCCCTGTTGCAAGCCAATGAGCCCCTCTCGCTCGCTCGCTCGCATGCACGCACGCACGCACGCACGCACGCACACACACACACACACACAGAGAGAGAGAGAGAGGGAGATGGAGAGAGAAAGAAGGAACATTGTCTGGGCTAAAGCAATTAAAGCGCTCCCTCTCTCTGCTCCTCCCAGCGCATAAACCACCTCCTCAAAGTTTGCTCGCTGAGCTCGGCTCATCGCACTTGCTGCAACACGTCTTGTCAACCTCGCACTTAACGCGTGAACCAGGGAGACAGTGATAGTGAAAGGGGTCGGAGTAGCTGGATGTAAAGGGTACAGGATCGAKATTTAAAATTGTGCAGATCCGTGGATTTAAAGGCAAGCCAATAAAAGTGGACGTTGAAGTGAAATTGATGTTGCAATCGGGAACTCTTCCCTCAACATGAGGGGCCGTCAATGATACGGGTATTGAACAAACCTGTTGCGACGTTCAATGTCCTTGTTCTAAGTCTTGGGTGAGAGCACTCAGCGCAATTACGCACGGCATCATTATGGTTTTGTTTTTGGATAGACGTGTCCCTGCTTTGTTCCTACTRTGGGGCTACTGCGTTTTTGCGGACACGGTCTTTTCGAACTTTACCCTGGACAACGAGGTCCACTCCAGTTTCATCCACCGGCGGCTGAAGAGCCAGGAGCGCCGGGAGATGCAGCGGGAAATCCTCTCGATCCTCGGGCTGCCGCACCGGCCACGGCCGCATCTCCACGGGAAGCACAATGCGGCACCGATGTTCATGCTGGACCTGTACAATGCCATGTCCACGGAGGGGAAAGAGGATGGGTACTCCTACCCATACAAACCCATCTTCACCACCCAGGGGCCGCCGATAGCCACTCTTCAGGACAACAACTTCCTAAACGACGCAGACATGGTTATGAGCTTTGTCAATTTAGGTATGTCACCCCTTGCCATCTGTGCTTATTATGTTGTTCCCCTGCAGTATCAGATTTTCAGTCGTAATCTTAACCATCTGCAGTTTTGCACTTATTGGTGGATATCTCATTTCAAGATATCTTGAAAACAGATAAGCGCATGCCTTGAAAATTATAAGTAACAAGTTGCTTATATCTTATTAAACATTCAACAATATGTAATAACATGAGTGAAACRTGAGATACACTACATGATCAGAAGTAGATCTCGTGGAAGATCTCATTCCAAAATCATGGGCATTAATATGGAGTTGGTCCCCGTTGCTGCTATAACAGGACGGCTTTCGTCTAGATGTTGGAACATTGCTGTGGGGACTTACTTCCTTTCAGCCACAAGAGCATTCGTGAGGTCGGGCACTGATGTTGGGCAATTTGTCCTGGCTCACAGTCGGCGCTCCAATTCATCCCAAAATGTGTTCGATGGGGTTGAGATCAGGGCTCTGTGCAGACCAGTCAAGTTCTTCCACACCAGTCTCAACAAACCATTTCTGTATGGACCTCACTTTGTGCATGGGGGCATTGTCATGCTGAAACAGGAAAGGGCCTTCCCCAAACTGTTGCCACAAATTTGGAAGCACAGAATCATCTAGAATGTCATTATATGCTATAGCGTTAAGATTTCCCTTCACTAGAATTAAGGGGCCTAGCCTGAACCATGAAAACAGACCCAGAACATTATTRCTCCTCCACCAAACTTTACAGTTGGCACTATGCATTGGGGCATGTAGTGTTCTTCTGACACCCGCCAAACCCATATTCGTCCTTCGGACTGCCAGATAGTGAGGCGTGATTCATTACTCCAGAGAACGCATTTCCACTGCTCCAGAGTTGAATGGCGTTGAGCTTTACACCACTCCAGCCGACGCTTGGCATTGCGCATGATTATCTTAGGATTGTGTGCGGCTGCTTGGCAATGGAAACCCATTTCACGAAGCTCCCGACAATCAGTTATTGTGCTGAAGTTGCTTCCAGAGGCAGTTTGGAACTTGGTAGTGAGTGGTGATACCGAGGACGGACAATTTTTACAAATTACGCGCTTCAGCACTCTGTGAGCTTGTTTGCCCTACCAATTTGCGGCTGAGCCATTGTTGCTCCTAGACGTTTCCACTTCACAATAACAGCACTTACAGTTGACCGGGGCAGCTGTAACAGGGCAGAAATTTGACGAACTGACTTGTTGGAAAGGTGGCATCCTATGACGGTGCCACGTTGAATGTCACTGAGCTCTTCAGTAAGGCCATTCTACTGCCAATGTTTGTCTATAGAGATTGCATGGCTGTGTGCTCAATTTTATACACCTGTCAGCAACGGGTGTTGCTGAAATAGTCAAATCCACTCATTTGAAGGGGTGTCCACATACTTTTGTATATATAGTGTATGTGCAAATCATTCAACTGTTGATAGTATTGATTTACAGACCAAGTGACATTGTTTATGTTCCCAGGTCCATGTTTAGGTTATATCTAATTACTTAACACTGGGTCTTAAGACGTATTACCCTACAGATTCTTGGTCTAAAAAGACAACTGGGGATTTCTCAAATCTCTGGAGTAAAAAATGTAATGCATTTTCTATTTTTACTGAACCAACCATTCTGTTTCGCTAGCACATTGGACTTCACGGGTCTTTGTCCTGCAGAAACACTTTATAGGGCTATAGCATACACTGCGGGAGAAAAGCCATCAAATGTAGATACAAGTTGTGGAATAGGTAGTCCATCTTTTACAGTGTGTTGCAATTGAGATAATGATCCAGTCTAGGAATCCACGCGCATCACATTCCAGTGTCTAGTCTCCATCTGTCTCAGTCAAACAGCTGTCCACTGTGTTAACGTTCAGGTGCTAAACCCTGCAGATGCTGTAACCTGCAGACACGTCGTCCACCGTTGTTATCTTGAGCATGAGCAAGTGTCAACAGCAGGATAGGTTCAAAGTGAATCTCGTTCTCCTCGTTTTTTTGTTGTTGTTACATTTCCAACCAAATAACATCAAAACAACATTCACAAGGGATCCATATACTGCAGTCTGGATGCTAACATCAGAGTTGGGCAAGCACAGTTGTTTTTCTGACCCATGCTGTGAATGAAAGACCTTACAGACAATGTGTCTGATAGCCCGTGTACTTTCCCCTCTAAGCATTTGCTAAAATGTTTTCTTCCCAGCTGTTGGCTGTGGATTTAGCGCGTCCAGGTTTCATAACCGCGTTCCTTATCTAATCAGTGAGTCTTAGCGAAATCCCCCTGAGATGCTGCTCGGTCTTCTGATTACCATTGCTGTCAGCAGCAACGGCCAGCGAAGTTTTTACTGCCTGCCCATCGGCGCAACGTTAGCAGGCAACGCCAGGGGATTTATGGAAAGATCAACACACCACCATAACTCAATTTGGCCAGCGAATGACGCAATCACAGCAACCACATGAATGACCAAGGGCCAAGACGAGTATTGGCGATTCATTTGAAGAAGAACAGGACACTGCGGCAGGGGATCTGGCCAGAGAACTTATACGGTGTACGACTTCGGCAGTTCTAGAAGTCTCGAAGCTCAGAGGCAAACGTCAACAAAGGTAACAAGAAGAGGTTTCCCGGCCCGAGGGAGCTGGGGTTTGTGAAGAATCCTGGAGGGATGGAGGGATGATTGTTGGAGTGTTTTGGCAACGGAGAGGGAGGTGACAGTGTTTCCTCTGCCGCACTATGCCATTACAGAGGGAGCTGCTGTATTGACGCTATTTTGGACAGGCTGTGACACAGCTGGATGGGACCGCAAAGCCTTGCAAAGTCAAGGGCCTCTTTCTTTTCCTGACATGTCTGAAAAGGCACCATGTTCCCAATCCCTATATAGTGCATTACTTTTAACCAGGTCCTGAATAGGGCTCTAGGACCCTGGCCAAATGTAGTGCACTACGAAGGGAATAGGGTGCCATTTCAGGCAACCTAAGACTTCAGCAGGGCAAGGAGAGAGCCTGTGAGAGGCAGAGAGGACTCTGATATGTACTGTATGGGCCTTTGATTCTTTCTCAGTCTGTCATCCATAAGGCTGACATTAAATCAAAATCAAGGTGTTTCACATCAGCGAAGGAGCGAAACGATTTGCGGCGAATGAATGAATCATTTCATAACTGAACCCGTCTTACGTAATCAAGACCCTTTCTCGCTATAGGTTTCTATGCTTGTTCTCTGACTTGTGGCTTGTGAATGAAGCCCCAATAAAAGTAATGTTTGCCGTCTTGTCCAGTCATTTCCACTCAGCTCCCAGTGACTATGAGGGGTTGAGGCCTGGTGATATGGTTACTGAGCAGCACAGTGGCCGTTTCTCTGCCCCACAGGGCAGGTTAGGTTCCCCTCATGCCAAGTTGGGTTCCTCTTACCAAAATTCAAATGATCTGTGATAACCTTTTGCAAAGTATACTGTATCATTTGGATATGATGTCACTGTTGGTCCTGTTCGTGAATGGGCTTCTTTGTCAGGGCTCTTCTTCCTGAGCCAGGCTTGATCCAAGCCACCAGATCCTAATGCTGATTAATACGCCTTTATATGAGAGAGAGAGAGAATACAAGAGAACAGAGAGAGTTATAATCATAGACACTGATGGCTTTTTATTTCATTCATTCATTGTGGGGTTTTCCATTTTAACCCCTCACAAGTCAGGTCCCATAAATGGCATCATGCCGGAGACGCCTCTGTTAGATTGACTTCCAACTGCCTTGGAAGTGGCCTTGGGAAGCTTTTTTATAAGTACGCTGGGTGGCATTTTTAGCTTTTAAATATTATGACAACAGGATTGTGTCTGATTTCACTGATAGTCCCATCAAAGTGCCAGCGAGGGAGAGAGAATGAGAGCAAAAGGAAAGAGTGAAAACGGGGGGAGGCACTGAAGAGGTTTGGTGGTTCCGCATGACCCTGATTCTTGACAGACGCCCCGTAAGGAGAGTCCGCAAGTGAGCATAGAGGATGGGAATAGTACGAGGTGTAGACTCGTGACTTTGCCCCGCTTAAATGCATTGCCACAGAGAGCTCTCCTTCAGTTCTAGTTGTCGCCTGGGGGAAAAAAAGAGTTGGAACTGGCACAATCTGATTGTTTGAGCATATGCCATTCAAATCAAGTGGTCATGGAATGTAACTGATGTTGTATCATTGATAAGTGCTGCTGAGTGCTTGAGTTGTGCACAGGGCAGCTCATTTGTGTTCAGAGTTATTGAACGGCTATAAAATACATTATATGATATGGTATGGTGATATTCAGTGTGTATCTGAGCTATTCTGAGGCCAGTTGATATCTGATGTGCTGTCAGTGTATATCCGAGCTGCTCTGGGGTCAGTTGATAGCTGATCGTGTCAGTATACTGTATAGTTAAGCTGTTCTCAGTCTTGCTTAAAGTGGATCTGTTGTCGGTGTGTATCTGAACTGCTCTGCGGCTGGTGGGTGTGTTGCTTTGGGACAGACCCCAGGGCCAGGGACGTCCTCTCCTCTGTCTGAGTCACTTCAGTTAAAAGGCCAGCTGTGTAAATGGCTTACGGCATACATGCAGAATGTACACAGCTACACGCAACATGGGTCGCCCTAGCCCAGGGTGTGTTGCTGCTGAACATGCAACGCTCGCTGACACGCTAACACGCTGACACACTTCTGTGTGAAATTGGATGGCGTTTTTCTGTCGCGTGAGCTTGGCGTATGAAACAATTAACATGGGCAAGTTTCTGTCTTTCTTTCTCTCTCTTTCTCTCTCGCCCAATGTGTAGTCCTTTTAGCTGGAGGGATTTGTGTCTTGCCCACCCTTCCTTACCACTCCACACTGACTCATGTCAACACTTTCTCACTTTCTCACACGCATGCACATACATAACCACATACACTTCCCATTTGGGTAATATATTTGATATGATCCCGGCGGTCCCCAGTGCATTAGCCCTCATCCACAGTGAATTAAGGCATTTCCCCTTAAACAAACCATCCAAGCTCTTGGCGGATTGGCTAGGCTGAGTTGGCCTGGCGAAGTCAAACACTTACACACACACACACACACACACACACACACACACACACACACACACACACACACACACAACACACACACACACACACACACGGATAACCCGCTCGTCTCACGCACCACAGGGCAGCAGGATGACTTGCATGTCTACCATGTGCATCTCTCACATCATTAAACAGTGCCATCACCTGCATGGCCTGTTTTCCACAACTGTGTTTTATTGTCTTACAGTAATGTGTTATCAGGTGTGTTAGTCCATGGCTTCCTGCTCTGCCCGTTGTCATGCAATCCTGCATGGATTACCTAAGCCTGAGGCGGTGAGGAGGTGTGTGTGTGTGTGTGTGTGTGTGTGTGTGTGTGTGTGTGTGTGTGTGTGTGTGTGTGTGTGGTGTGTGTGTTTGTGTGTGTGTGTGTGTGTGTGTGTGTGTGTGTGTGTGTGTGTGTGTGTGTGTGTGTGTGTGCGTGCGTGCGTGCTGCCTTCCTGCGTCGAGTGTGGATGCATGTGTGTTTGTTAGTGTATCAATGTGTGGATGAAGACAAATGAAACAGTGCTTGGCTTTATATCATTTCAGTAACTCGAGCCATACTGATTGGTCCCTGGGTGTCTCATAGTCCTGCTGGAAGTCAGCTGCTCTGCAGGGCTGTTGTAAAATAAAATAAAGTGTTGAGTTTGGCTCCAACGTGAACACACATATATGTGAGAATATGCCAGCTTATTTAAAAAAAAAGGTGTACCGCTGTACTGTTTAAATTGTCCAAATGTTCTGTTGCTGTTAATCCGCACCAGATGTGTGAAACACATCACTAAATGGAGTCGAAACAAAAAGCAACAACAATCATTTGAGTCCTCTGGTTTCCTTGCTCTCCGCTGGCTCTAACGTCAGCCAGGGAACAATAGACCTGCTGCCAATATGTACACAAAGCATTCAACTTTTACTTGCAGTATAAGTATACATTTGAATAGTGTTTCTACTGTAGATGCATTTGAATTACATCCTTTCTTAACCCCGTAATAACATATGAAATCTAAAGCATTTTGAAACATTTAGATACAATTCTGAAGTTCTTCGGAATAAAACCCCAGGGCTACAAGCGTAGAACACATATTAATGAGATAAAACAACTTGTTTGTTGATTAGATTCATATTAGACCTGTGTGTGGGTGTGAGACTTGACGAGAGCAAACAATAGTTATCCAATCCGTTACCATAGTGACACCACAGGGCACCACCTGCCCCCTGCCATCCTCCCCTCACCCCCACACAACCCCCTGGGTGGTGGCACAGAGTTGGCAGCCCGTTGTCTAGGTTTTATGGTGTGTCAGGTAGTTAGTAGCCTCGCGAAGCGGCCTGTTCTCAAAAGCTTCCGTATATAGAAGCTCGCGAGATCCGGCGGCTTTGTGAGACTAGGTAATAGGTGGGCCCGGAGAATAAAAACAGCCTCTAATTGGCCAATTTGTTTTGATTTAGTAGAGGGATTTGGCATTGAGATAGCATTGTGTCACCCCACTGCTGTACACATACACGTACACAAACACACAAATGCATGCTGGGAAACGTTCGCTGTCACGCCACAGTCATGTTGGAGTCATGGGATTCTGATGTATTTTATATCTCAGCATCACATCGCTGGCGTTGATGTACGTTACATCGTGCTTTAAGGAATATGGAACGTTGTGTGTGAATATGGTCGGTGAATGTGGCAGGAGAGACAGCAGGTGGTAGGTGGGTGGAAATCACTTTTCTCAAGTAACAACATTTTTAAAAAAGAAGAAGAGAAATACAGATTTGGGGTACATGGGTGGGAGCGTTGGTCAATTACAGGGTTCTGAAGTGATAATGTTGGAATAGGATGGATGTGGAATAGGATTGAAATGGCACGCAGGCACACACACGCTCTCACCCAGCCCCCGCTCCTTCTCTCATTCCTGCGCTCAGTGGGCTGCCCTTGGGACTGAGATTAATACAGATGTTTCTCTCCATCTACAGGCCAAAGCAGCTGTGCARAGAAACTCTATCTCCTCAAAGTCCAACAGACCCCGTCCCTACACCCCTCTATTCCCCCCCAGCTCTGTCGCTCTCACATCAACCCCATGCACCCAGTGGTGTAAATTAATTAAGTAAAAATACTTTAAAGTAATACTTAAGTCGTTTTTTTTGGTATCTGTACTTTACTATTTATATTTGACAACTTGTACTTTTACTTCACTACATTCCTAAAGAAAATAATGTACTTTTTACTTCATACATTTTCCGTGACACTCAAAAGTACTCCTTACTTTTTGAATGCTTAGGGCCCAAAGTGTGTGAATTGACAAGGGCCCAATTCACACACGTATAAAGCAAACATCCCTGGTCATCCCTACTGCCTCTGATCTAGCAGAATCACTAAACACAAATGCTTCATTTGTAAATTATGTTTAACTGTTGGAGTGTGCCCCAGGTTATCCGTAAATTWAAAAAAACAAGAATATGGTGCCGCCTGGTTTGCTTAATATAAGGAATTTGAAATGAATTATACTTTTACTTTTGATACTTATATAGGTATATTTTAAACCCAATACTTTTACTCAAGTAGTATTTTACTGGGTGACTTTCACTTTTACTTGAGTCATTTTCTATGGAGGTATCTTTACTTTTACTCAAGTATGATAACTAGGTACTTTTCCACCGCTGCTTGCACCACCGTATACCAAAACACACACATGCATGCAAACGTACGCACACACTCAAACCAGAAGTATGGAAATAGCACCATCCTCGATCGGCATGGCACTATAAAGGGTGATGCGGAAAGCCCAGTACATCAGTGGGGCCGAMCCCCCTGCCTCCAAGACCTCTATATCAGGCGTTGTGAAAGGAAGACCCGGAAAATCATTAACGACGCCAGCCACCCAAGCCATAGAATGTTCTCTGCTTCTGTTACTCTGTTTATCATATACCCTGACGCCTAGTCACCTTACCCCTATACATATCTACCTATATCACTTCATTATCCTTGCACATTGTAAATATGGTACTGGAACTGACTGACCCTTTATACAGTGCTTCCGGAAAGTATTCAGACCCCTTGACTTTTTCACATTTTGTTACATTACAGCCTTATTCTAAAATGGATCAAATTAAATGTTTTCCTCATCAATCAATACAATACCTCATAATGACAAAGCAAAAACAGGTTTTTAGACATTTTTGCAAATGTATTCAAAATATAAAACAGAAATACCTTAAGTATTCAGACCGTTTGCTATGAGACTCGAAATTGTGCTCAGGTGCATCCTGTTTCTATTTATCATCCTTGAGATGTTTCTACAACTTGATTGGACTCCACCTCTGGTAAATTCAATTGATTGGACATGATTTGCATATGAGGTCCCACAGTTGACGGTGCATGTCAGCTCAAAAACCTAGCCATGAGGTCGAAGGAATTGTCCGTAGTGCTCCGAGACAGGATTGTGTTGAGGCACAGATCTAGCGAAGGGTACCAAAACATTTCTGCAGCATTGAAGGTCCCGAAGAACACAGTGGCCTCCATCATTCTTAAATGGTGATTCTCTGGTCTGATGAAACCAAGATTGAACTCTTTGGCCCGAATGCGAAGTGTCACATCTGGAGGAAACCTTGCACCATCCCTACGGTGAAGCATGGTGGTGGCAGTACCATGCTGTGGGGGTGTTTTTCAGCGGCAGGAACTGGGAGACTAGTCAGGATCGAGGGAAAGATGAATAGAGCAAAGTACAGAGAGATCCTTGATAAAAATCAATTTCGGAGTGCTCAGGACCTCGGACTGGGGCGAAGGTTCACCTTCGCAACTGGTTTACGACCCTAAGCACACAGCCAAGACAAAGCAGGAGTGGCTTTGGGACAAGTCTCTGAATGTCCTTGAGTGGCCCAGCCAGAGCCTGGACTTGAACCCGATCGAACATCTCTAGAGAGACATGAAAATAGCTGTGCAGTGACACTCCCCATCCAACCTGACAGTGCTTGAGAGGATCTGCAGAGAACAGTGGGAGAAACTCACCAAATACAGGTGTGCCAAGCTTGTAGCGTCATACCCAAAAAGACTCAAGGCTCTAATCGCTGCCAAAGGTGCTTCAACAAAGTACTGAGTAAAGGGTCTGAATACTTATGTAAATGTGATATTTCAGACATTTTTTATTTATAATTTTGCAAAAATTTATAAAAACCTGTTTTGCTTTGTCATTATGGGGTATTGTGTGTAGATTGATAAGGCTGTAAAGTAACAAGATGTGGGAAAAGTCAAAGGGTCTGAATACACTGTAGTATGCTTACTTACGGTTGTCTTCTCCTGATTTCTATTTCTTGTGTGTTTTTGTTCTACCGCATGCTACTTGTAGTATTACATTGTTATTCGTTACTGCATTGTTGGGTTCAGAGCTTGCAAGAAAGGCATTTCACTCTACTTGTGGCATAAAAAAACGTGAAACTTCAAACCTACCAGAATACACTGACCTCGTCCAAGCTTCAGTCGTAGCTCACTCCCAACAGTGTTCTCTACTGTTCTGTCTTCAACCCCCAACTCTGCCCCCTTACTGTAGGGGTTCAACCCTTCCCAACCGCCAGACAGAACATATCAACACTTCCTCACTTTCTCACATGCACGCACGTACATAAGCACAGGCACACGCGCACGCACTTGTGTCCGAGTGCATATTTGAGGTCCTCTGCGGACAGGAAATAATGAACTGAGAGTGAAAAAAAATAATAGTTGGTTCAGGTAGCTACTGTTGCCTTCAGGTGATTACACTCATACCGTCGCTGCTGTCCTCTTTTCCACCCATCTGTTTCAATGCTTCATGCCGAGTTAAAGCACCCAGCATACCACAGGGAAGCAAAAAAAAGGRGTCCTCGCAGTTACCGCGAGGCTACCACACAGCACATGGACTATTTATCAAGGTCCATGCCCTTTCTATTCTAGAGTCCTAGAATTCTACGTTCGTCTGTAGATCTCCAAACAGACTGACATCTGGACGTGCACGTCATCCGCGCGGGCTCTTGGACCGTCCCAGACACTTGCTGTGAGTGGTGATGAAACAGTCTGCGGGTGGGACTCGACAACGTGGCGAGTTGTCAAAAAGACCCAGATGTACGGAGCAGCGGGTGTTCTTGCTTGGCTGAAATGACGAACGGCGCACATCCGAGGCCAGGAATGTTGCGGCCAACGACACGCGGCTTTCTAAATCATGTCTCCCTCTTTCTCTCTCCCTCTCTCTGAGACTGAACATGGGCCATTTTCAGTGTAGGAGTATGCTGCTGACATAATTTACCCCTGAGGTTGCTCATAAACACAGCAGAATGAGGTTCGAGAGGTAGAGAGAGGGGTTGGGGGGGGGGGGGGGGGGGGGCAAGTAGAGTGATCTCTGAATTGGAGACAGACTTGGAGGAAATTGTAGGATAGTGATGATAGGCATGCATACAACCTTTACATCAGCTACTCTTGTATCTTGGTAACTGTGCCTTGCGGTGGCTGCATCACATGATCTGTCTCTCATACCTCCACAGCAGGCGAGCAGCTTGAGGTTTTAGTGAATGGAAGTCAGAATGAGCGCAGTGCCCTTGTCTTCCACGGAGGGCAGCATGGAGCAGCGTTTACCCCTAGAGAGAGAGAGGCCAGATGTGGGACAAAGCAAAGCCAGGGACACAGTTACCAACCACACTGCTGGGAAAACAAATAAACACAGGGCTCAGAACTCTGCATTATGGTCCGTACTGGAGCATTGAGGGTGAGGAGACGAGATTGAAAGGCAGAGTGGAGTGTGTGTGTGTGTGTGTGTGTGTGTGTGTGTTGGTTGTTCTAGCGGAATATTGCGTTAGCAGAAGGCTGTAATGCCTAACAGATTCTCCAACTGGCACAAACAGCCAAATCGAACCTTGTAAAAGCAACAACTGTAAGCGAGTGTCGAAATATCACGTCGATTTAGTGTGAAATGCGAATTTGATGTGTCAGTTTTGTGTTTATTTGGGAAGGCAGTTGGACTACTTCCCTTTCTCAACTATTTTATTTGGAAAGTGAATGGTTATAATTAAACTAAATAAACAACAGTTATTTCAATGAGGGTGCCAGTGTGCTCATCTTGTGTAATGAGGATGCCGCTCTGGATTTGGGGTAAATTAGTCAAATCATTTACAGACACTGGGAATTCTATTGTTGTGTGTGTCTGTGTGTGTTTGTGTCTGTGTCTATATGTGTCTGTGTTTGTACATTTATGTAAGTGTGTGTGTGTGCATCCGTGCATGCGTGTGTGTGTATAGAATATCCTTAAGCTTATAATAAGAGGTGGCGTGGCTGGTTGAAGAGGGTGTGGTTGCTGCGGCCGTTGAATTAAAGAACGTAAAAAAGACGAGAAAAGAGAGGGGGAAACTTTAAAATGACTGTGGTTTTATGTCTCTCAGAGTGGTGACATCAAGGGGAAGTAGAGCTGGTTATTGTACASTCCTTTATCCAACTTCCTCAACATGTGTTGAGACAGACACCACAGAACCGGCACCACTGACATACAGCTTCCATTACAGCGTGTTAAGGCATACAACTCCAATATGTGGAATTCGGATGTATTGTCACCTTACGGCAGACCTTGCTCCATTGAGCTAGAAATCTCTTGCTGATGTTAATCATTCGTCTAGGAGATTTGAGTACAGGTAGTTGAAGTGTTAGCTCTGTGTCTGGCCAGCGAGAGGCATTCCAGGGAGCCCCGTGCACGCAGTGGGTCTGTGGTGGTACTGTAAATCCCCGAGGTTCAGAGGGGAAGTGCACCTTCATAACAGGCAGTGGAGCTTGAGGTGAAACCCAGCTCTCACGTTTATGGACAAAGAGTGACTCCTCCTCAGCTCTCCTCTCTGTGTGTTACAATAAGAGGGAGATAGAGGTCACAACCGACGGACCAGACACAGAGCTCTCACAGGGCTGGAAGCTGCACACAGGCGCAAACACACACACACACACACTCACATTAACAGGCGCAAACACGCACAGGTGCAAACACGCACGCTCACAGACCAAATCCTGTGGTTAATGGGTCTTAAGAGTGGCAAGGTTCTAGTGTGGAACTGTGTTGACTCTTCCCCAGGCAGCCAGCGCCGTCAGTCGTTACAGCAGTATGAATACGTCACAGAGCAATGATGCCATCAGTAGTCACCAGTGGGCAGGATATTTCCTAACGCGGTAATCAGTCTGCTGCGGGAAGTCACCCGTTACCCGGGAGATCAAACCTTTCCTCCTCTTTATAGGATAAACATGTTGAGTGATCTCCCCCTCTCCCTCTCTATATATCTCCCTCTCTCCCTCTCCCATCTCTCTCCCTCTCTCTTTCTACCAATATATCTCTCTCTCCCTCATCTATCTATCTCTCTCTCCATCTCTCCCCACTCTCTCCCATCTCTCTCTCTCTCTCTCGCTGTCTCTCTCTCACCCTTTACCTCTCTCTGGAGGTTATGGAAAATGTGACACACTTATTGCAAGTGTTTTAAAACATTTGGTGGAGAACGATTTGACGTGTCTCCATCAACATCGTCTGCAGGAGGACGAGAGACAGAGAGAGGATGAGAGACAGAGAGAGGATGGGAGACAGAGAGATAGGATGAGAGACAGAGAGAGGATGCTGTCTCTTATACACATCTAGATGTGTATTACCTCTCTCTGGAGGTTATGGAAAATGTGACACACTTATTGCAAGTGTTTTAAAACATTTGGTGGAGAACGATTTGACGTGTCTCCATCAACATCGTCTGCAGGAGGACGAGAGACAGAGAGAAAGAGAGTGTGGGGGGGGGGGGGGGGCTAAGGTAATTGCAGTGCTCCAGTCAGTGAACTCCAGGTTAGAGTGTGTGTGATAAGGATCTTAGGGCTGACCCTACGAAACATTTTAATCCCTTTATGAACCATGGGGGTGGGGGGTGAGCTGCCCCCCGTTGGCTAGCGGAAGCGAGCGGTGCAGGACTGAGGGGTGTGAGGGTTCTGAACAGACACTTGAGCTAATGTGACCCGTCAGTTCTTTCTCCTGTTGCTCCGGAGATATAGGCTTCAGGGAAGTGTCTGGGGTCCACTGGCCCAGGGGGAGAAGGGGGGAGGGTGAGAGGAGATTCCCAGTATAAGGGAGAAGCTTGAAGTGGCTCTCCTTTACTCTTCTATGTATGAGGGGACAGAGGAGGCAGAGGAGCTGGGAGAGTCCGGGCATTCATATAGGATTGACACCGTTTTATTTTAGGCACCGTCCACGAGAGAGCATTGAAGCTGAAGTGCACGGCCACATTCGGGCAGTACTCCAGAAATGGGTTCACTCTTTATTGAGAAGGCATTGATGGTAACCTGCATCTGTGTGCCAGGCGTGCAGTGCTGGATGTTTGTCGAAGGGACCTCATCATTGCAACTCTGTTGTGGTGGGTTCAATCTGGAGGTCTTGATCTCTACACCCACATCATAACCACATCCATCATCTTGTTGAGAGACGTACTGTACATCTGTGTCGGGAATAGCAGAATTGTTTCATTCCGAATGAGAAAAACAGTAAAAAAAAGAGAGAAAAGAATGAGTGGTCTAATGAATGAAACGGTAATGTGTTCACGGTCCATTAAAGTAAATTAAAGTCATGCTACCGTGCGGTGTCGTGTGTTAGTGGATTAGTGTGTGCATGCGCGTTTGTGCGTGCACGTGCTCACGTGTGTATATCCAATTATGGATCAAAGACACCCATAATCATTGTTGCAGTGATATACATGACAGCTGTTTTACACATCCAGCGTGTCTATGTGGGCTGTGTGGGGGTGTACCAAGGGCTTGTGTGTGTGTACTTGTGTGTTTGTGTGCATTGTAGTATACGTGTATTTGTGTTCCTCCATAGTACAGTACGGTAGCCCGGGACCACTACCGTTCAGCATGATGGGTTCATAGAGGAGACAAGTGACTCACACACGCGTGCACACACGCACACATCGATAAACACACGCACACACATACGTACACAGTGTGTGTATTTGTGTAACACAGGTGGGGCAAGCATTTCGATGACCAGTCAACTTCCTCCCAGAGGAAGTCATAAATGTGCCCGCGTGGCTTTAACTGTTCCTCTGCCCTGCTTCTAATGACTGCCATACTGTAATGGCCCCAGAGAGAGAGAGAGAGAGACAGAGGGAGAGAGAGGGAGGGGCTGACAGAGAGCGAGAGAGAGACCGGCCAGAGAGAGAAACAGAGGGAGGGGCTGAGAGAGAGACCGGCCAGAGAGAGAAACAGAGGGAGGGAGAGAGGGAGGGGCTGAGAGAGAATGAGAGAGACCAAAGGGAGAGAGAGAGAGGGAGAAGAGGAGGGGCTGAGAGAGAATGAGAGAGACCAAAGGAGAGAGAGAGAGGAGAAAGGAGAGAGGAGGCTGAGAGAGAATAGAGAGACCAAAGGAGAGAGAGAGAGGGAGAGAGGGAGGGCTGAGAGAGAATGAGAGAGACCAAACGAGAGAGAGAGGGGAAAAAGGGAGAATAGAGACCAGAAAGAGAGAGAGGACATAGCTACATGCTGGGGTGTTTTCATTGTCTGGAAGGAATGAAAGAAGGAAAGACCGCACAGTAGGAAAAGGGTGAAGTAGAGATGGAATTACTGAACAAAGGAGAGAGAGACTCATCTGAAGCGAGAAAAGGGGGGGGAAAGAAAGGTTACTGTGGAAGTTGTTCACATGCAGCTGCACCCAGCTGTTCTAAGAAGTAATAGATAAAGGGCTTTTACATGTGAGGGGCGGGCGGTTGCTCTCCAGGCCAAGGGAGCAGGTCTGGCTTTCTCCCCAGAGGGAGTGCACCTGCGCCGGGCCGCGGGAGGAGAGAGAGGCCCTGGGGGAGAAACTAAGCCCCGGAGCTGAGTAGGGCCTGGGCTGACTGACTAGGGTTTAGCGGGCTTCCCCATGTCATCACTGCTTTGGCTCTCTGATATTCTTTGCTTCTTATTTATGGTTAAAATGTACAGTTAAAAATTGCTTGGCAGGAGAAGGGAAACCAAGTCGTGCGTGTGAGTAAGCACAGCTGAGCTCTCTAAGTCAGCCCTGGAGGCTTGGAATTCTGGTGGCCTCATTGAGTGTGCATCCATGTAGGTCGTACAGACGCCACATGTTTCACTATCCTCGTGGGCACCAAACCATTTATTCCCATTCAAATCTATTTCCCCTAACCCTTAACCCCAAACATAATCCTGAACCCTAACCCCAACCTTAACGCTAACTCCAAACCCCTAAGCCTAAAAATAGGCTACACACACACACAACCCAACCACACACACACACACACACACACACACACACACACACACACACACACACACACACACACACACACACACACACACACACACACACACACCACACACACACAACACACACACCACACACACACACACACACACACACACACACACACACACACACACACACACACACACACACAATATGGGTCATTCTACAGTGGTGAAATTGAGGGTTGGAAACAAATTCAGATTTGTATCCTATTTTTCCAAAACTTTCAGCACACATCTTCCAGCATACAGAATGTCAGGTAGACAAACAATATGTTCAAATGTATGCGGACACCCCTTCAAATMAGTGGATTTGGCTATGTCAACCATACCCGTTGCTGACAGGTTTATAAAATCGAGCACACAGCCATGCAATCTCCATAGACAAACATTGGCAGTAGAATAGCCTTACTCAACGTTGCACTGTCATAGGATGCCACTTTTCCAACAAGTCAGTTTGTCAAATTTCTGCCCTGCTAGAGCTGCCCCGGTCAAATGTAAGTGCTCTTATTGTGAAGTGCAAATGTCTAAGAGCAACAACCTCTCACCCGAAGGGGTAGGTCACAAGCTCACAGAACGGGACCGATGAATCCTGAAGTGCGTAGCTCGTAAAAATCGTCTGTTGCAACACTCAATACCGAGTTCCAAACTATCTCTGGAAGCAACGTCAGCTTAAAAAKAATACTGCTACGCCATCCAATGAACCATCAAACAGTTAAAGCATCAATACAGGACCAAGATCGAATCCTAATACACCGGCTCTGATGCTCGTCAGATGTGGCATGGCTTGGTATCATGGAATACAAAGGGAAACCCAGCCATGAGCTGTCCAGTGACGCGAGCATACCAGATGAGCTAAATGTCTTCAATGCTCGCTTTGAGGCAAGCAACGCTGAAGCATGCATGAGCGCACCAGCTGTTCTGGATGACTGTGTGATCACGCTCTCTGTAGCCGATGTAAGACCTTTAAACATGTTAACATTGACAAGGCCGCAGGGCCAGATGGATAACCAGGATGCGTACTCAGAGCATGTGCTGACCAGCTGGCAAGTGTCTTCACTGACATTTTCAACCTCTCCCTGACCCACTCTGTAATACGTACATATTTCAAGCAGACCACCATAGTCCCTGTGTCCAAGAACACCATGGTAACCTGTCTAAATTACTATCGCCTTGTGGCACTCACATCTGTAGCCATGAAATTCTTTAAAAGGCTGGTCCTGGCTCCCAGACACTCTGGACCCACTCCAATTTGCATACCACCCCAACACATCCACAGGTAGTATGTCTGATCACCAATGACGATAAGACAGCCTAGAGGGAGGAGATCAGAGACCTGGAAGTGTGGTGCAAGGACAACAACCTCTCCCTCAACGTCAGCAAGACGAAGGAGCTGATAGTGGACTACAGGAAACGGAGGGCAGAGCACGCCCCTATTCACATTTGACGAGGCTGTAGGGGGAGTGGGTTGAGAGCTTCAAGTTCCTCGGTGTCCACATCACTAAGGACCTATCATTGTCCAAACACACCAACACGGTTGTGTAGAGGGCAAGACAATGCCTCTGCCCCCTCAGAAGGCTGAAAAGATTTGGCACGGGCCCTCAGATCCTCAAAAAGTTCTACAGCTGCACCATTGAGAACATCTTGACTGGCTGTATCACTTGGTAGAGCAACTGCTTGGCATCTGACTGCAAGGCACTACAGAGGGTAGTGTGGGATCAAAAGGGTCCTGAACAGCTTCTTCCCCCAATGCAATTAGATTGCTGAAGAGTTAATCAAATGGCTACCCGGACTATTTACATTGACCCATTTTTTGTTGTTGTACTGACTGTCTTGCACWGGCTCTATGCACACTCACTGGACTCCCTCCACACACTCARACATACTACACTGACACACATACACTACACACACAACTCTGCTATTGTCTCTCCTGATCAGGATCATTTTTAACTCTGCATTGTTGGGAAAGGCCCTGTAAATAAGCTTTTCGAGGTAAAGTCTACACCTGTTGTATTCGGCACATGTGGCAAATACATTGTATTTCATTTATTTGAGACCATGACAAGTTAAAGGCCCAGTGCAGTCAAAAACTAGATTTTCTTGTGTTTTATATATACAGTACTTCCACACCATGAGGTTGGAAAAATACTGTGAAATTGTGGAAATTATGATAATGCTGTTTAAGTGAAAGAGCTATTTGAAAAGCTATTTGCTATTTGCCTGAAATTTCAGCCTGTTTTGGTGGGATGGAGTTTTGGCCTGCCTGGTGTTAAATTAGTTAATAGACCAATAAGAAAGAGAGTTCCAAACATTTCTGCCAATAACAGCTAGTTTTCAATTTTCCTCTCATCACTGAGACCACTCTCAGACAGTCCTAGTAAAAATCTTGCTTGAGAAATTGCTCTTTGCTAAGAAGCTATTTTTGTTTCTTTTTACGAATTTTTATTGAAAATCACAGTAAGGTACTTAATTATTAACCAGAAATTATTTGATATTGAGATTTTAAAAAACGGCTGCATTGGACCATTACAGACCAAATMTATGTTGTTTTGAGTGTACTCAAGACCAAGACCACAAGATCAAGAGTCCATGGGCCCGTAGTTCAATTGTAAGATACTCAAAGAGAGTAAACTCGAGTACAGTACAGTAGAGCACAATACAGCAGGGTACAAAACAATAAAGTACAGAACATTAGACTGCAATAGACTAGAGTACAGTAATGTATAGGAGAGTACAGTACAGTAGAGTAGAGTAGGGTACTTGTTTGTTTTATGTTTATTTGGATCCCCATTAGCTTTTGCAGAAGCAGCAGCTACTCTTCCTGGGGTCCACAAAAAAACACAACATGACAAGTAGCAAAACACTTATAGACAAGGAAAGTCACACACACACACAAAAAATTAATACATACAATACAGCTAAAACATTGTGTGTTAGAGTGTCTGTGTGTGTGTGTGTTTGTGTGTGTCCCCTAATTGTCCCCGCCGTTCCATGAGTTGTTTTTCAATCAGTAATGTAGCTGTTTGTTTGAGTAATTGGAGATGGAAGGGAGTTACATGCGATCATGGCTCTGTATAAAACACTGTGTTGGCGTGAATTCGTATTGGGATTGGGGACTGTGAAGAGACCCCTGGTGGCATGTCTTGTGCATAGTGGGACTAAGACTTAAGAGGGTGTGAAGAGGGCATCTATGCCTAATTACCTCAACTAACCTGTACCCCCGCACATTGACTCGGCACCGGTACCCCCTGTATATAGCCRCGATGTTGTTAAGTCATTTTCTTGTGTTACTTTTTGATTTGATTKGATTTTTTAAAACTTTCGTTTATTTAGTGAATATTCTATTTTATCTCTATTTCTTGAACTGCATTGTTGGTTAAGGGCTTGTAAGTAAGCTTTTCACGGTAAGGTCTACTACACCTGTTGTATTCGGCGCATGTGACAAATAACATTTTATTTTATTTGTGGGGTATGCATGGGTGTCTGAGCTGAATGTTATTCGATTATGCAGACAATCTGGAATTTGCGTCACAGTAATATTTCTCTGAAAAACTAAAAGAGAAGCAGTTAACCTCTRGTCAACCCTCAACCAGGAAGTACTGGCGTGCATGTTGTTGATGTTAGTTCTGTATGTGCAGTTAAGGGCAAGGCGTGCTGCTCTATTTTGAGCCAGCTGCAGCTTTGCTAGGTCTGTCTTTGCTACACTTGACCATATTACCGGACAGAGATGGGACAAGACCAGAGGCTGAACAACTAGTACAGTTGATGTTTGTGTAAAAAAATGCAGAACATCTTTTTAWAACAGACATACCCCTCCCCATCTTCACAAAAACATTGTCAGTATGACTTGCCCATGATAATTGACCACCCAATGTTATACCTAGGAGTTTAGCTTCCTCAACTTGTTCAATGGTCACACCCTTTATGTACAACTCGAGTTGAGGTTTAGGTCTTAGAGAATGTTTTGAACCAAATACAATGCTTTTAGTTGTAGATGTATTTAATACCAGTTTATTATTAATCTCCCATTCTGATACTGACTGTAACTCCTTATTTTTGAATTTTAGTGCGCTCACTGGCTTTTGGTGCTGACATGTAGAGTGTGGAATTATCCACATACATAAACATTCTAGCTATATGTAACAGTGGCAAACAATTTGTAAAATCGAGAAGCATAACGGCACAAGGCAACTGCCCTGAGGGACACCGCAATTTACATATCTGATGTTAAAAAAGCTTCCATTAAAGAACGCTCTCTGGCTTCTATTGTATGAATAACTATCCAACCATGTGATGGCAGGTGATGTAAAGCTATAGCAAGTGAGTTTTTTCAATATCAATTTATGATTTAATAACACCAAAGGCTGCACTGAAATGTAACAATACAGCTCCAACTATCATCTTAATAATTGTGACCCACCACCTTAATTCGGTCTTATGTAGCAACATTTGAAATTGTGTTTTTTACATTGGATAAAAGTAGAGATTCAGAGCTATAAAATGATATATCATACACTGCAGTTGAGGAACAATGGGAAAGTAATTCTGCTTGAAAGTTGCTTAACTTGTAACCCCACTTTTGAGAAAGTAGCCCTTGAATGTTTTGGTACATCTACTGGAGAGCTCTTCTTTGTCTACACCCATTCAGCATCATTCACAGTCTTCTTAGTCTTAGCCCCACCCATCTCTTTAAGGATTCACATAAGAGGCCTTGTGCTAAACAGAGTGAGCTAAACAATGAACCGTAATCCCAACCCATACTACTAGCAATGCAAACGGATTATTATAGCTAGCCATCATGCATTAATCTGTAGGTAGCTAAAGCTAACCAACTAGGTTCTTAGCTAGCTAGCTAACAGTATGCTTTAAATTGCAATGAAAACGACTTTGAAATACATAGAAACGTATAATATCTGAAAATGTAGCTAGACTCCTACCCGTATGCATTGATGAACGCTTCTCCCTCTCTGTCATAGATGCCATGGTTGCCRTGAGTTTGAAGATGTCATCCAGAGACAGGTGTTTTATACAACAGCCTCCTGTGTTCTCTTTTTGAGTCCCTCCACGTTTACAATCATACTCTGCTTCCACAGGGCATTCCATGGATTTCAAAACTCTGTCAACTTCTTCTGTGTCAACAACACTGTTGATTGCCGTTTCTTCCACATCACTGTCATCAGAAGACTCTACAATGTCTGGTTCAATTTTTGTTATTTTTTTTTAACCTAAATCAGGGATTTCCTCGTTGTCTGATTCGTGTTCATGATCGTCCTCCAGAAAGTAGTCCATCACAACTTTGTCTCACTGATCTTTGCCGATAGCGCTTGTTAAATTCAGTGCAGCAATGTTGAGAACAGAAGCAACAATTTTGCAGTTATTTTATCTTTCAAAAAAGAAGCAAGGATTATCTACACATACTGAGCAGCTCATGTTATAGATACTGTAGAAGCATGTTACGTGGCAGACCAATCCGAACTCATCTCTCGACATGTCCAGCCCATCCATTATCTCAGCCAATCATGGCTAGCAGGAAGGTCCCCGTCATTTTCCGTGGCTAAACCAACTAGGCTTGTAATTTAACAATTGTGTTCGTATTTACAGATTGCATATACGTTTGTTATTAAGGCACATGAAAGTTCACATGTTCCATATGGCATTTCTGAAAACAAAAACACATTTTGTCCTTCAAAGTGTTTCCTTTCAAATGGTACCAAGAATATGCATATCCTAGCTTCAGGGCCTGAGCTACAGGCAGTTAGATTTGGGTATGTCATTTCAGATAAAAAATTTAAAAAGGGGCGGATCCTTAAGAGGCGTGGTAAGCAGGTGGAAAGCATGGCCAGCCATAGAGAAATGCTTAATGAAATTCTCGATTAACGTAGATTTATCGGTGGTGATAGTGTTTCCTAGTCTCAGTGCATATCGCGGGAGAAATTCGATGCTAATGCAGTACGCCACAGGATGTTTCTGTGCTGGTCAAGGGCAGTCAAGTCAGGAGTGAACAAGGGGCTATATCTGTTCTTAGTTCTACATTTTTTCAAAGGGGCATTTTTTTAAAGCACTTTTAAAGAACAACCAGGCATCCTCTACTGAAGGGATGAGGTCAATATCCTTCCAGGATACCCGGGCCAGGTCGATTAGAAAGGCCTGCTCACTGAAGTGTTTTAGGGAGCGTTTGACAGTGATTAGGGTGGTCGTTTGACCGCGGACCCATTACGGATGCAGGCAATGAGGCAGTGATCGCTGAGATCCTGGTTGAAGACAGCAGAGGTGTATTTGAAGGGCAAGTTGGTCGGGATGATATGGTTGAAGTCGTAAGTTTACATACACTTAGGATGGAGTCATCAAAACTCGTTTTTCAACCACTACACAAATGTCTTGTTAACAAACTATAGTTTTGACAAGACCGTTAGGGCATCTACTTTGTGCATGACACAAGCCATTTTTCCAACAAGTGTTTACAGACAGATTATTTCACATATAATTCACAGTATCACAATTCCAGTGGGTCAGAAGTTAAAATACACTAAGTTGACTCTGCCTTTAAACAGCTTGGAAAATTCCAGAAAATMATGTCATAAGCTTCTGATAGGCTTCTGATAAGCTTCTGATAGACACCATTTGAGTCAATTGGAGGTGTACCTGTGGATGTATTTCAAGGCCTACCTTCAAACTCAGTGACTCTTTGCTTGACATCATGGGAAAATCAAAAGAAGTCAGCCAAGGCCTCAGAAAAAGAACTGTAGACCTCCACAAGTCTGGTTCATCCTTGGAGCAATTTCCAAACGGCTGAAGGTACCACGTTCAGCTGTACAAACAATAGTACACAAGTATAAACACCATGGGACCACGCAGTCATTATACCGCTCAGGAAGGAGATGCGTTCTGTCTCCTAGAGATGAACGTACTTTGGTGCGAAAAGTGCAAATCAATCCCAGAATTACAGCAAAGGACAAAATGGATACGATTACATATGGGATACGATTACATATGCATCTCTATTTATGCGTGGGAATACTTGGGAACAGACTTCCTAAATAAAAATCCAGTTGAGCTGATTTTCTGGTGATTTTACAGTATTTTATGTACAACAACAACAACAACAACAACAAAATCCTTAAAAAATGAGTATTATTTTGTTATTATTGTTTTTGTCAGAAAACCTGAGGGCCAAATAAAATCCCCCATGGACTGAATTTGGCCCGTGGGCCACCTATTGGGGAACCCTGCAATAGACTAACAGGGGCAGAGGTTTGCGGTGTCTATTTGTGTACAGTAGAGCCAAACCCATTACGCTGTAGCGAAGGCCATAGTGTAGCGGATGTCATCCACTGTCTGCAGCCCTAAGATGGAAACACTCCATGCTGCTGCTGCTCTCTCCACTGTGACTCTGATGTGCTTTGGCTTAGGCCATACAAAAATATCTTTTTTATTGCCACACACCAGATAGGCGCAGTGAAATGTGTTGTTTTACAGGGTCAACCATAGTAGTACAGCGCCCCTGGAGGAAATTAGTGTTAAGTGCCTTGCTCAAGGACACATCGACAAATTCTTCAACTTGTCGGCTTGATGAGCTGAAGTGGTGGGCTTTATAACTCCTTTCATAGTGAGCTGGGAAAATTTAGTCGGGGGGAGAAGAATAGAGGAGAAGAGATGAGAAGAGAAGAGAGGAGAATAGAGGAGAGGAGGGGAGAAGAGAGGAGGGGAGGGGAGAAGAGAGGAGGGGAGGAGAGAAAAGAGAAGAGGGGAGAYGAGCAGGTGTTGGCAGCACTGAGYTCGTTCCTGATATCTCTCCTGTCAGGCTCCAGTCAGTTACAGTAGTATAATGTATGTATTGTGGACACACTCAGTTTAACCTTTTAAGGATGACTCACGACCGTGGCATTATGAAAGCCCCCATTCACATGGCTGCCATAGCACAGGTGTGGAATGGATGGGGTGGCTGTACTGGTGGGGGGGGGGGGGGGGGGGGGTATGAGGGTAAGTGGATTATACCAACAAGTTCTCAAAGTTTCACTTTGAAGTTCTACGTATTATGGATGAACGTCTATTTTTGACACATTCTTTCGAGGGGTTAGGTTAGGGCTATGGTTTGGGGAAAGCTTAAAACAAAAATATGAAAGAAAAACTCAACCCAAAAACTATCTTTTGGTATTTGTTTCATGAGCATTGATGATATAGCCCAAAAATGGTTTGTACGTCAGCCATCAAGTTTGCAAAATATATCACTTTCAAAACACAGAAATACAGCCAAAAGATTGTTTTTGGGTGGAATTGTCCTTTAAAGACAACTTGCTATTTCAAGTATTTTCTTGCTAGAGGGTTGTGTGCCGTGGTGCAGCGCTCATAGCAGCGCACTTTGTTCTGAGAAGTGTGCTTTGACGCCGAGCATCATGAGTTTGCGCCAGTGCTGGGCAATATAACACTGCTCAAAAAAATAAAGGGACACTTAAACAACACAATGTAACTCCAAGTCAATCACACTTCTGTGAAATCAAACTGTCCACTTAGGAAGCAACACTGATTGACAATACATTTCACATGCTGTTGTGCAAATGGAATAGACAACAGGTGGAAATTATAGGCAATTAGCAAGAACCCCCCAATAAAGGAGGGGTTCTGCAGGTGGTGACCACAGACCACTTTCAGTTCCTATGCTTCCTGGCTGATGTTTGGTCACTTTTGAATGCTGGCGGTGCTTTCACTCTAGTGGTAGCATGAGACGGAGTTTACAACCCACACAAGTGGCTCAGGTAGTGCAGCTCATCCAGGATGGCACATCAATGCGAGCTGTGGCAAGAAGGTTTGCTGTGTCTGTCAGCGTAGTGTCCAGAGCATGGAGGCGCTACCAGGAGACAGGCCAGTACATCAGGAGATGTGGAGGAGGCCGTAGGAGGGCAACAACCCAGCAGCAGGACCGCTACCTCCGCCTTTGTGCAAGGAGGAGCACTGCCAGAGCCCTGCAAAATGACCTCCAGCAGGCCACAAATGTGCATGTGTCTGTTCAAACGGTCAGAAATAGACTCCATGAGGGTGTATGAGGGCCCGACGTCCACAGGTGGGGGTTGTGCTAAGCCAAACACCGTGCAGGACGTTTGGCATTTGCCAGAGAACACCAAGATTAGCAAATTCGCCACTGGCACCCTGTGCTCTTCACAGATGAAAGCAGTTTCACACGCACATGTGACAGACGTGACAGAGTCTGGAGATGCCGTGGAGAACGTTCGGCTGCCTGCAACATCCTCCAGCATGACCGGTTTGGCGGTGGGTCAGTCATGGTGTGGGGTGGCATTTCTTTGGGGGGCCGCACAGCCCTCCATGTGCTCACCAGAGGTAGCCTGACTGCCATTAGGTACCGAGATGAGATCCTCAGACCCCTTGTGAGACCATATGCGGGTGCGGTTGGCCCTGGGTTCCTCCTAATGCAAGACAATGCTAGACCTCATGTGGCTGGAGTGTGTCAGCAGTTCCTGCAAGAGGAAGGCATTGATGCCATGGACTGGCCCGCCCGTTCCCCAGACCTGAATCCAATTGAGCACATCTGGGACATCATGTCTCGCTCCATCCACCAACGCCACGTTGCACCACAGACTGTCCAGGAGTTGGCGGATGCTTTAGTCCAGGTCTGGGAGGAGATCCCTCAGGAGACCATCCGCCACCTCATCAGGAGCATGCCCAGGCGTTGTAGGGAGGTCATACAGGCACGTGGAGGCCACACACACTACTGAGCCTCATTTTGACTTGTTCTAAGGACATTACACCAAAGTTTGATCAGCCTGTAGTGTGGTTTTCCACTTTAATTTTGAGTGTGACTCCAAATCCAGACCTCCATGGGTTGATAAATTTGATTTCATTGATAATTTTTGTGTGATTTTGTTGTCAGCACATTCAACTATGTAAAGAAAAAAGTATTTAATAAGAATATTTCATTTATTCAGATCTAGGATGTGTTATTTTAGTGTTCCCTTTATTTTTTGAGCAGTGTATATATATTTTGGGGTGAGCGCCGAGGAAGGCATATAGGCATTCTCAGGACCTTTTCAAATCGAAGTCTATTTCTAGTGAACAGCCTGGATTACACACACACACACACACACACACACACACACACAACACACACACACACACACACACACACACACACACACACACACACACCACACAAACACACACTTATCACTATGGCCTATGGAAGAGCCAGGACAATAGGAGCGAGAGAGAGAGAGAGAGAGAGAGAGAGAGAGAGAGAGAGAGAGAGAGAGAGAGAGAGAGAGAGAGAGAGAGAGAGAGAGAGAGAGAGAGAGAGAGAGAGAGAGAGAGAGAGAGAGAGAGAGAGAAGAGAGAGAGAGAGAGAGAGAGAGAGAGGAGAGAGGAGAGAGAGAGAGAGAGAGAGAGAGAGAGAGAGAGAGGAGAGAGAGAGAGAGAGAGAGAGAGAGAGAGAGAGAGAGAGGAGGAAGGAGGAGAGAGAGAGAGAGAGAGAGAGAGAGAGAGAGAGAGAGAGAGAGAGAGAGAGAGAGAGAGAGCTGTCCCACATTCAACAGTAATTAGATCCATGTCTTTACCCTGCACTCACTTGCCCAGTCAGACAGTGCTGCCTTTGTACAACACACACACACACACACACACACACACACAACACACTGTTTCTGTGTTACGTGTTCGATATGAATAACAGAGACAAAGTGATCAAGAGGTACAGTAGTGAGGGTAGATAGAGTGTGGGTAGATAGAGTGAGGGTAGATAGGGAGAATTACCATAACAGTAAAAAGAAGAATCAGAGATAAAGAGATTAAAAGAGTAGGAGACAGGAGAGAGTGAATAGAATCCAAACACTCATCAATGGGCAATGTGTTCTCCTCAGTGGATCAGCTTTGCTCACTCACATCCATAGCAGCTGGTACAGCACAAGGAACAATGGCATCTGACATCTCAGTGTATGAAACTGGTGTGTGTGTTTCGCTCTATGCGTGTGTGTGTGTGTGTGTGTGTGTGTGTGTGTGTGTGTGTGTGTGTGTGTGTGTGTGTGTGTGTGTGTGTGTGTGTGTGTGTGTGTGTGTGTGTGTGTGTGTGTGTGTGGTGTGTGTGTGTGTGTGTGTGGCGTGCGCTGCGTGCGTGCGTGCGTGTGTGTGCGTGCGTGTCGTGGAACTGGAGGCCTTGGCAGAGATGTGTCCTTGGCAGTACAGCCAAAGCTGCTCAGAGTTCAGAGGTGGTCTGTCTGAGAGAGCTGTTGAGTGGGGAGCAGGGTAATGGGTTGCTAGAAAGGGTTGCTTGGTGGGCTTAGGTCATCAGGCCCTGTCCTGATCACAACTGAAAGGAGGAGGGGAGGAGAGGGATGGGAGGGAGGAAGGAAGTAAGGGAAGAGTAAATTAGATCATACTGGAGTTCTCTGTGATCCAACTGAGACACAAGTGACTTCCTATCGACTCAGAGACACACAGGGATGGAAAACACATGCACTGGTCATGTGGCAGACACATTTTCCAAGGTGACTTTGACAACATTGACAGAGAGACATAATATTCAGAACATGTAGGCCCCATGCAAAATGAAAGATATAACCCTAAAGTTGCTAGCCCCATGTGGGGGTGGGGGAAGAGGGGGAGGCAAAGCCTGGAGATGATGACAGACAAGGCAGTGACCCCTGGGACATGCTGCTGGGACATGAGAGGTCAGGGTCAGGGGTATAGCTTCCGAGAGGAGGAGTGGAGTGAAGAGGAGTGAAGATGGGGAGATSCTCATACTTATACCTTGAGTGTGTGTGTCTGCGCGTACAGTTGAAATTCAACAAAAACMTTTGGTATCCAKACCTTGTTATTGGATTTTCAACATTGCYRAACAAATTATATTTTWGTAAACTTAAGTTTACAATTTTAATTGAGAAAATAAAGACAAATGGCATGGACAAAATGATTGGCACCCATTGGTTGCACAGCCTTTTGCCAAGATTACTAGCCTATTCAACCTCTCTTTCGTATCGTCTGAGATCCCCAAAGATTGGAAAGCTGCCGCAGTCATCCCTCTCTTCAAAGGGTCCAAACTGTTATCGACCTATATCCATCCTTCCCTGCCTTTCTAAAATCTTCGAAAGCCAAGTTAATAAACAGATCACCATTTCGAATCCCATCGTACCTTCTCCGCTATGCAATCTGTTTTCCGAGCTGGTTATGGGTGCACCTCAAGGTCCTAAACGATATCATAACCGCCATCGATTAACAGTAATGCACAGTAATGTGCAGCCGTCTTCATCGACCTGGCCAAGGCWTTCGACTCTTTCGACTCTAACCTTGGCTTCTCAAAAGACCTCCTCGCCTGGTTCACCAACTACTTCTCAGATTGAGTTCAGTGTGTCAAATCGGAGGGCCTGTTGTCCGCATCTCTGGCAGTCTCTATGGTGGTGGCACAGGGCTCAATTCTCGGGCCGACTCTCTTCTCTGTATACATCAATGATGTCGCTCTTMCTGCTGGTGATTCTCTGATCTAACTCTACGCAGARGACACCATTCTGTACACATCTGGCCCTTCTTTGGACACTGTGCTAACAAACCTCCAAACGAGTTTCAATGCCACACAACACTCCTTCCGTGGCCTCCAACTGCTTTTAAATGCTAGTAAAACTAAGTCCATGCTCTTCAACCGATTGCTGCCCGCACCCTCCCGCCCGACTAGCATCACTACTCTGGACGGTTCTGACCTAGAATATGTGGACAACTACAAATACCTGGGTGTCTGGTTAGACTGTAAACTCTCCTTCCAGATTCACATTAAGCATCTCCAATCCAAAATMAAATCTAGAATTGGCTTCCTATTTCGCAACAAAGCCTCCTACACTCATGCCGCCAAACATACCGTCGTAAAACTGACTATCCTACCGATCCTTGACTTCGGCGATGTCATTTACAAAATAGCCTCCAACKCTCTACTCAGCAAACTGGATGTAGTCTATCACAGTGCCATCCGTTTTATCACCAAAGCCCCATAWACTACCCACCACTGCAACCTGTATGCTCRCGTTGGCTGGCCCTCYCTACATATCCGTCGCCAAACCCACTGGCWCCAGGTSATCTAAAAGTCTGCTAGGTAAAMRCCCGCCTTTTCTCAGCTCACTGGTCACCATAGCAACACCCACCCTTATCACGCGCTCCAGTAGGTATATTTCGCTGGTCACCCCCAAAGCCAACACTTTCTTTGGCCGCCTTTCCTTCCAGTTCTCTGCTGCCAATGACTGGAACGAATTGCAAAAATCTCTGAAGCTGGAGTCTTATATCTCCCTCTCTAACTTTAAGCATCAGCTGTCTGAGCAGCTTACCGATCACTGTACCTGTACACAGCCAATCTGTAAATAGCACACCCGACTACCTCATCCCCATATTATTACTTACACTCTTGCTCTTTTGCACCCCAGTATCTCTACTTGCACATCATCATCTGCACATCTATCACTCCGGTATTAATGCTAAATTGTAATTATTTTCGCCCCTAGGGCCTATTTATTGCCTACCTCCCTCCTCTTCTACATTTGCACCAGGTACATCGATTTTTTTATTTTTCTCTTCTATTGTGTTATTGACTGTACGTTTGTTTATGTGTAACTCTGTGTTGTTGTTTTTGTCGCACTGCTTTGCTTTATCTTGGCGAGGTCGCAGTTGTAAATGAGAACTTGTTCTCAACTGGTCTACCTGGTTGAATAAAGGTGAAATATATATTTTTTTAAAGATAACTGCCAACAAATGAGGTGGGGTAGCTTTGCGGTCTCTAGTACTAGGAGCCTTGAATGTGCTCAAGGCATCATGAAATCTTCAGATTATCAGGTGTTTTGTAGTCCAATGTTTAACCCAGTGTCTAAAAACTGGGTCTCCATTGAAGGTTGTGGGTCTTCTCAGCAGGACAACGACCCCAAACACACATCCAAAATCACCAAGGAATGGCRAAGAAGAGATGCTYGACTGTTCGGGAGTGGCCAGCGAAGAGTCCAGATCTGAAACGCCCAGAATCTATGGCGAGCTCTGAAAACAGAAGTTGGTGGAGGGCATCCCTTAAATATTGAGGAATTAGAGCAGTTTGCTGCTGAAAAGTGGGCCAAATTGCCAGTAGAAAGGTGCAGCAAGCTCATTGATGGCTACAATAAGCATTTGTCTGCAGCTATCTTMGCCAAAGGTTGTGTAACCAAGTACTAGCTGCCAATACATTTGTCCATGCCATTTGTCTTTATTTTCTAATTGAAAAGTGTAAACGTAAGTTTACAAAAACGTATTTGGTTGTGCAAAGTTTCAATCCGATAAAAAGATGTGGTTACCTAACTTTTCATTTTTTACATTTCAACTTATTTGAGAAGAAAGGGGGAATTATTTAAGAAAATGTGCAAGGGTGCCAATATATTTGGCCACAGCTGTATGTGTGCATGTGTGGTGTGAGTGTGTACTCCACCTCATGTGATCCAGATGAGAGGAGGAGAGGAGGAGAGGAGGGATGTGTCTCTGGGGTTCGGAGAGGAAGAGAGAGAAAAGAGTGTTGTAAAGCTGTCAGAACCACGTGCATCTCTCAATCACAGGGCTGTCGCACCAGCACCACATGCGTCTCTCAATCACAAGGCTATAGCACCAGCACCACATGTAGCTCTCTAGCAGTGTAGCCCATGTGCTACATGAAGGAGACATCCATTCAGAGAACCACATGGAGAACATGGATGGATGTGTCTGTCTCACTACATCATCCAAGGTTGTATAAGGGTGAGTATGTCAGGACTCAAGACTGTGATAGACAGTCTGTCCATCTGTCTGTCTGTCTGTTCTACCTTCTGCCAGACTCGTTATAGTGTGTGTGCGTTTGTGTATGCGGTGTTCTTGTTTGTCTCATCCTGTGTGTGTGTGTTTGTGTGTTCCAGTGGAACGCGATACCGAGTTCCTACCCGTCTGGCGGCACCACCGAGAGTTCCGTTTCGACCTATCACGTATTCCCGAGGGGGAGGCGGTCACCACTGCAGAGTTCCGCATCTATAAGGGCTTCATCCACGAACGCTTTGACAATGAAACCTTCCGCATCAGTGTCTACCAGGTGCTGGAGGAACACATTGACAGGTAAGGGCGTGTATGTGTGGGGGGGGGGGATGGTTTTAGTATCCTTGTGGAGACCAGAAGTCCTCACAAGTATAGTAAAATAAGGAAAATTCGGTCCCCACAAGGAAAAATACTATTTTAGGCTTAGGGTTTAGGTTTAGGGTTAGGGGATAGGTTTAGTTGTAGGTTTAGGGATAGGGGTTTGGGGTTAAGGTTAGGGTTAGGGTTAACATCAGGGTTAGGGTTAGATAAAGGGTTAAGGTTATGGGTTAGGGAAAATATAATTTATAGTAAAACAAACATGTGTGTCTGAACCAGAGATCTATGACACACTGTCCCCTCTGTCAGTAGAATAACCCTGGTCTGGGAGGAATGAATGGATACATGAAGAAGAAAGGATATAATATCAGAGAGGAAAAGAGGAGAGAAAGAGAAAAACATCCCACATTAGAACAGTGGTAGTTAGTTGGACAAGGATGAGGGAGTAGGAGACACGGAAATGATTTTCACTTATGTGTGTTTCTCTCTCTCTATCTATCTCTTTCTATGCCTCTCTTGCTCTCTCTCACTCTCTATGCCTCTCTCTCCGCCTCTCTCTCTGCCTCTCTCTCTCAATTCAATTCAATTTATTGGCATGGGAAACATATGTTAACATTGCCGAAGCAAGTGAAGTAGCTAATAAACAAAAGTGAAATAAACAATAGAAATGAACAGTAAACATGACACTCACAGAATTTCCAAAAGAATGAAAACATTTCAAATGTCATATTATGTCTATATACAGTGTTGTGACGATGTGCAAATAATTAAAGTACAAAAGGGAAAATAAATAAACATAAATATGGTTTCTATTTACAATGGTGTTTGTTCTTCACAGGTTGCCCTTTCCTTGTGGCAACAGGTCACACATCTTGCTGCTGTGATGGCACACTGTGGTATTTCAACCAATAGATATGGAAGAGTATCAAAATTGGGTTTGTTTTCAAATTCTTTGTGGATCTGTGTAATCTGAGGGAAATATGTGTCTCTAATATGGTCATACCTTTGGCAGGAGGTTAGGAAGTGCAGCTCAGTTTCCACCTCATTTTGTTGGCAGTGTGCACATAGCCTGTCTTCTCTTGAGAGCCAGGTCTGCCTACGGTGGCCTTTCTCAATAGCAAGGCTATGCTCATTGAGTCTGTACATAGTCAAAGCTTTCCTTAAGTTTGGGTCAGTCACAGTGGTCAGGTATTCTGCCACTGTGTACTCTCTGTTTAGGGCCAAATAGCATTCTAGTTTGCTCAGTTTTTTTGTTAATTCTTTCCAATATGTCAAGTAATTATATTTTAGTTTTCTCATGATTTYGTTTGGTCTAATTGTGTTGCTGTCCCGGGGCTCTGTGAGGTCTGTTTGTGTTTGTGAACGGAGCCCCAGGACCAGCTTGCTTAGGGGACTTCTCCAGGTTCATCTCTCTGTAGGTGATGGCTTTGTTATGGACGTTTCGGGATTCGCTTCCTTTTAGGTGGTTGTGGAATTTAACGTCTCTTTTCCTGATTTTGATAATTAGTGGGTATCGGCCTAATTCTGCTCTGCATGCATTATTTGGTGTTTTACGTTGTAAACAGGGGATATTTTTGCAGAATTCTGCATGCAGTCTCAATTTGGTGTTTGTCCCTTTTTGTGAATTTTTGGTTGGTGAGCGGACCCCAGACAACCATAAAGGYCAATGGGTTCTATAATTGATTCAAGTATTTTTAGACAGATCCTAATTGATACATCAAATTTAATGTTCCTTTTGATGGCATAGAAGGCCTTTCATGCCTTGTCTCTCAGCTTGTTCGCAGCTTTGTGGAAGTTACCTGTGGTGCTGATGTTTAGGCCGAGGTATGTAATAGTTTTTTGTGTGCTCTAGTGCTGTGGTTCCCAAACTTTCTATAGTCCCATACCCCTTCAAACATTCAGCCTTCAGCTACGTACCCCCTTTAGCACCAGTGTCAGCGCACTCTCAAATCTTGTTTTTTGGTATCAATGTAAGCCTGCCACACACACACACACACTATACGATGCATTTATTAAACATAAGAATGAGTGTGAGTTTTTGTCACAACCCGGCTCGTGGGAAGTGACAGAGAGCTCTTATAGGACCAGGGCACAAATAATAATATAATAATAATCAATTATTTTGCTCTTTATTTAACCATCTTACATATAAAACCTTATTTGTTCATCAAAAATGGTGAATAACTCACCACAGGTTAATGGGAAAGGTGTGCTTGAAAGGATGCACATAACTCTGCAATGTTGGGTTGTATTGGAGGGAGTCTCAGTCTTAAATAATTTTCCACACACAGTCTGTGCCTGTATTTAGTTTTCATGCTAGTGAGGGCTGAGAATCCACTCTCACATAGGTACGTGGTTGCAAAGGGTGTCCGTGTCTTAACAGCGCGATTTGCCAGGGCAGGATACTCTGAGCGCAGCCCTATCCATAAATCTGGCAGTGGCTTCTGATTGAATTCAATTTTCACAGAACTGCTTGTTGCAATTTGATGAGGCTCTCCTGTTCAGATATTGGTAAGTGGACTGGAGGCAGGGCATCAAAGGGATAACGAATCCAGTTGTTTGTGTTGTGGGTTTCGGGAAAGTACCTACATAATTGCGCACCCAACTCACTCAGGTGCTTTGCTATATCACATTTGACATTGTCCGTAAACTAGAGTTAATTTGCACACAAAATATCATACAATGATGGAAAGAACTGTGTGTTGTCCTTGTTAATGCAGACAGAGAAGAGCTCCAAAAACCTCTTCAGGATCAGACCCTTTTTTTTCAAATTACCCTAAAATGACATACCCAAATCTAACTGCCTGTAGCTCAGGAACTGAAGCAAGGATATGCATATTCTTGATACCATTTGAAAGGAAACACTTTGAAGTTTGTGGAAATGTGAAATGAATGTAGGAYAATATAACACATTAGATCTGTTAAAAGATAATACAAAGAGAAAATKATTCTTTTATTTCTTCTTTTTTTCCCACCATCTTTGAAATGCAAGAGAAAAAGGCCATTATCTGACTTAGGACTCTAGTTGCAATTTAGATTTTGGCCACTAGATGGCAGCAGTGTATGTGCAAATTGTTAGACTGATCCAATGAGCCATTGKATTTCTGTTCAAAATGTTGTATCAAGTCTGCCAAAATGTGCCTAATTGGTTAATATACACATTTTCAAGTACAAACCTGTTCAATCTCTTCAAATAATAGCATAGTATGTTTTCACTGTAATAGCTACTGTAAATTGGACAGTGCAGTTAGATTAACCAGAATTTAAGCTTTCTGCCCATATAAGATATGTCTTTGTCCTGGGAAATGTTCTTGTTACTTACAACGGCATGCTAATCACATTAGCGCACGTTAGCTCAACCGTCCTGAGGGTGGGACACCGATCTTGTAGATCCTTAAGAGGTTTTAATCATAGCCTTCATTTTGTCCCGCACATTGAATATAGTTGTGGAAAGTCCCTGCAATCCTAGATTCAGATCATTCAGGCGAGAAAAAACATCACCCAGATAGGCCAGTCGTATGAGAAACTTGTCATCATGCAAGTGGTCAGACAAGTGAAAATGATGGTCAGTAAAGAAACTTTAAGCTCGTCTCTCAATTWAAAAAAACGTGTCAATACTTTGACCCTTGATAACCAGCGCACTTCTGTATGTTGTAAAAGCGTTACATGGTCGCTGCCCATATCATTGCGTAGTGCAGAAAATACACAACAGTTCAGGGGCCTTGCTTTAACAAAGTTAACCATTTTCACTGTAGTGTCCAAAACGTCTTTCAAGCTGTCAGGCATTCCCTTGGCAGCAAAATCCTCTCAGTGGATGCTGCAGTGTACCCAAGTGGCATCGGGAGTAACTGCTTGCATGCGCGTTACCACTCATCTCTGTCTCCCTGTCATGGCTTTTGCACCATCAGTACAGATACCAACACATCTTGACCACCAAAGTCCATTTGATGTCACAAAGCTGTCTAGTACTTTAAAAATATCCTCTCCTGTTTTCCTGGTTTCCAATGAATTGCAGAAGAGGATGTCTTCCTTAATTGACCCCCTATAAACGTAATGGACATATACCAGGAGCTGTGCCAGTCCCACCACGTCTGTTGACTCATCCAGCTGTAATACATTGAATTCACTTGCTTGTATGCGAAGCAGTAATTGTTTCAAAACATCTCCTGCCATGTCACTGATGTGCTGTGAAACAGGGTTGTGTGATGAAGGCGTTTGTCACGCCAATGCCCGCTCTCCCTCTCTGGCGCTCGAGGGTGCCAGGCTGCTCTTCATTACGCACACCTGTTACCATCATTACGCACAGCAGCGCTCATTGGACCCGCCTGGACTCCTTCATGTTGTTGATTGCCCGTCTATAATTGTCTGCTCCCCCATTTGTTCCCTGTGTCAGCATTGATGGCGTTATTTCGTCCCCTGTCCAGACGCTGTTCCTGTCCTGCTTCATTTCTGTTGTTTAATAAATGTTCTCTCTGTACCTGCTTCCTGCCTCCAGCGTCGATCCTTACAGCATTGTCTGTATAGTTTTTTTGGCCTTTTCCCCCAGCATTGTCGCAGCCATATCCACGGCAGCAGGTATAATTAAGTCCTCCACAATAGTATGGGGCTTGCCTGTCCTAGCAACTCGGTAGCGCACCATGTAAGATGCTTTTAGCCCCTTCTTATTAATGGAATTTGTTGCTTTTATACATGTCTTACTACTCGAAAGTCGTCTTAATTCTCACTCCAAAAACTCCAGCGGCTTATTTTTCAAATTGTCATGTTTTGTTTCTAAATATCTGCGCAAGAGTGAAGGTTTCATTGAGTTGTGAGATAGTACTTTTGCACATATAACACACTGTGGCTGAGGGAAGACACTACTCCCAATATAAAGTGAACCCCAAATCAATGTAGTTCTCATCATATTTGCGCTTCTTCGATGGTTCAACGCCCCTGTCGGTGCTTTCCCGGGTAAGGGGGCAGTAGCTCTTCGACTGCATCAGATTTACAACTGTCAGTGTCCATGCTAGCTGGGCTAACAACAAATGTAGAATTACTGATGCTTGGATGTGCTCGTGGAAGCTGAACAACTTGTGTCGTTGACAGGTGCAGGTATAGTACTGCTGGTAGTACTTCCCCAGTTTGGGAATAGCTGCTCTCGCCAATTCGTTTATATATATATTTTGAAGAGGGTGTGGCTTAAGCTGCATCCCTGTCTCACCCCACAGCCCTGTGGAAAGAAATATGTGTGTTTTAGCCAATTTTAAGGACACACTTGTTGTTTGAGTACATGGATTTGATAATGTTGTATGTTTTTCCCCCAACACCACTTTCCATCAATTTGTATAACAGACCATCATGCCAATTTGAGATGAAAGCTTTTTGAAAGCAACAAAGCATGAGAAGACTTTCCCTTTGTTTTGGTTTGTTTGTTTGTCAATTAGGGTGTGCAGGCTGAATACGTGGTCTGTCGTACTGTAATTTGGTAAAAAGCCAATTTGGCATTTGCTCAGTACATTGTTTTCACTGAGGAAATGTACGAGTCTCTCTCTCTCTCTCTCTGCCTCTCTTTCTTTGCCTCTCTCTCTCTCTCTCTCTTACTCTCTCGCTCTCCCTTGTTCTCGGTTTCTTTCTCTGCCTCGCTCTCTCTTTCTCTCTCTCTCTCTCTCTGCCTCTCTCTCCCTCTCTCCCTCACTCTCTGTTTCTTTCACTGCCTCTCTCTCTCTGCCTCTCTCTCTTTCTCTCTGCCTCTCTCTCTCTCTCCCTCGTTCTCTGTTTCTTTCTCTGCCTCTCCCTCTCTCTGGCGCTCCCCCTTAATTCCAGTGTGTGATGGACAGTGTTCAGTATGCAGTCGTTTATAAAGCCATTATTGTCAATTAAGGAAATGAAGTGTTCCCCTGGGCTTCACCATCTGGACCCCTCCCTCCCTCTCTTTCTCCCTCTCTTTCTCTATCGCCCTGATCGCTCGTCTCCTCAGTTCCATGCTTCACTCGCTTAACCTCACACAATCATACGTCCTTTCTAAGTATGCAGGCTTGTGTGTGAGTGTGTGCCTTTGTCTGTGTGTTTGCCTGTGTGATTGTCTGTGTGTTTTTACTCATGCGTGTGTGTGTTTCTCCTCCAGGGAGTCAGACCTGTTTCTGTTGGACTCGAGGGTCATCTGGGCGGCTGAGGACGGCTGGCTGGTGTTTGACTTGACAGTGACCAGTAACCAATGGGTCTTGAACCCTGGACACAACCTGGGCCTGCAGCTGGCTCTGGAGAGCACTGARGGTGAGTAGAGTGTCTTAGAAGCAGGTCCAGCACCCAGAGGGAGCTCTCTAAATCACAACAACTCTATGAGGGTTCAAACCCAATAGGCACATGGGCCCATAGCGTCTGAGTACTGATCTAGGATCAGGTCCCCCAAAAAGATGTTGCAGGAAGCTTACTACATTATTCAATGTTTTTTTAAATTATTTTCACTGCGTCAGGGATAGGGTTCCCGAAACGTCTGTGTACGCTATCCCTGAAGCAGTGCAAATMATTCAAAACGTAAAATAATGAAGTAAGCCTCATGCGACATCTTTTTGTGTGTGAACCCGTTACACCTCTCAGTTTGTCTGGATTCATTTAAGGACACGGGACCGCATGAACAGTATGACCTCAGTGCATACCAATGTCACATGCTCTACCAGCACACGGCACAGAGACAGAACACATCGATAGAGAATACAGGCCTTCGTGATTTAACATCATTCACTCTACCCTCATCGTCATTACGACCCATTCAGAAGAGATTAAAAACAAACAACATGCAGAGTGGATATATTTCGACTGAGGACATATCAGGATGGCAGGATGCCGCTCGTCGACATASGACAACAACAACAGCAGCATCAACAGTAGCACAGCATGACAGTGTTTCTGGGGAGACTGCTATCTCAGTGATGATAGCAGGATGTTAGGTTGAGAAAAACAGACACAGTCTCATGTTAGGGACTGTGTGTGTGTATYTCTTTGTGCGTGTGTTGGGAGGGAGTATGGGCAGGCTTGTGCTGACAGGCGCGTGGGATGTCCTGTTGCCGTGGGCTGCTGGCAACCTGAGTTTACCTCGGCACCATCCTCACAGCAATTCCTCTGAGTGAACATCACACACACACAACACACACACACACACACACACACCACAACACACACCACACACACACACACACACACACACACACACACACACACAACACCACACACACACACACACACACACAACACACCCACCTAGACACAGTCAGATCCATTGGAGAGTGTTTCTCTTTGATGTGTGGTACTACTTTGTTCTTGACGTTTCCAAGGTCTAAACTAGGAGTGAACGAGAGAGAGAGAGAGAGAGAGAGAGAGAGGAGAGAGAGAGAGAGAGAGAGAGAGAGAATTTAGGGAGGAATTTAGGAGGAAAACCTCATATTTAGGAAACATCCATTTCAGGATTAACAGAGAAGAAATGGTTCTCATAGAGACTGAGTGGACCACACACACTTTAGATACACAGTCACACACACATAGTCACACCACATAGTCACACACACTAGTCACACAACAACATAGTCACACACACCACACACACAACAACACACACCCAACCACACACAAACACACAACACAACACACACACACACACACACACACACACAACACACAACCACACACACATGATACAAGTAAACATTTCATTGGACGGTGTAAACTATGTGTATCCTGTACATACGACTAATACTACTTCAAACATGAAACACCACACACACACACACACACACACACACACACACAACACACACACAACACACACACACACACACACCAACAGGCAATGTCTCTGACCCTCTGTCCACTGTGTCTCTCCCTGCAGGTGTGAGTGTGAACCCGCGGTTGGCAGGGCTGATCGGCCGCAGTGGTCCTCAGAATAAACAGCCCTTCATGGTGGCCTTCTTCAAAGCCACCGAGGTGCACCTGCGCAGCATCCGCTCAGCACCAGGGGGCGCCAAACAACGCAACCCCAACCGCTCRAAAGGGGCCAACAAGGGCCAGGAGGCACTCCGAGTGGCCAACATTGCAGGTAGGGACTGGGGGATGAGGGGTAAGGGAAGCTTAGGGAATGCAGTGAAATGCCGTTGTGATATGTTGGTCGATTCTGGTGTAGTGATGGCTGGCTCCAGGTGAAATGAGAGACAGATGGAGGCCAGAGCTATTGCTGTCTAATACAGCCTCCTTACCAGAATTCTCCACATATCTCCAAGGGCCAACAAACACGCACACACGCACACGCATACACACACAACTCACACACACACACACGCGCGCGCGCACGCACACACATACACACACAACTCACACACGTTTCCCCCCTCCAAACCACTCCGAGAATGCCTTTTTTTCTGAACCTCCCGTGACAGAGTGTACATAGTTCATAGGGGCCTTACGGTGTGAGGTGTGAGAGCGCTCTGTTTATGCAGAGCTCTGAAACGTTACACCATAATGCCTGGGCTTCAAATAGCTGGCGTGTTTATTTACACGAGCCGTACGGAGTGGACAGACAGGGCCAAGAACCCGACATGAAGCGGAGGCAGGGCCCGCGTTTGTGGCAGAGTACATCTGCACTGTGTGTGAGGGGGGGGGCTGGACCAGCCCAGCACACATGGGCCAAATGGGCCTGTTTGGAAGTCTCTTTTTAAGAGTTGATGAGAACCAGTCGTTCATGATCATTCCCAACCCGAACATCTGGGACAAACGTATGTTCAACAGAACCCGTGAGGGTACGGGTTACCAGAGGGAGGGAGGGATGGAGGGAGAGAATGGAAAAGAGAGGGGAAAGAACYGAGTGGTGAAAGAGATGGGTGCAGGCTCTTTTGTCCCCTCTCCTATGCCGCGGAAGCCGCAAAGGATACAGAAGGCACAGGGTCAAGGTCCCTAAACCTTGAAGGTTTAGGCCTATAAAACATAGACTGATTCCGTGTAGAGTAAGGTTCTATGTTTCCGTGCAATAACGTTGACCATGTTTACACCCCTCTTTCTCTCTCTCTCCCCCCCCAGAGAACAGCAGTGCTGATCAGAAGCAGGCGTGTAAGAAACACGAGCTCTACGTCAGCTTCAGGGATCTGGGGTGGCAGGTACCGAGGGCACCCCACACATTCCTCTATTTCTCCCCCTTCGCTTCCTCTCCTTTTCTTTCATCCCCCCTCCCTCACTATCTCGGGCCTTTTCTTTCATCCCCCCTCCATCACTATCTGCTCCTTTTTCTTTGTTCCCCCCCCTTCCCTCACTATCTCTCCTTTTCTTTTCATCCCCCTCCCTTCCCTATCTCTCCTTTTCTTTCATCCCCCCTCCTTCACTATCTCTCCTTTTCTTTTCATCCCCCTCCCTTCACTATCTCTCCTTTTCTGTTCATCCCCCCTCCTCTCACGATCTCTCCTTTTCTTTCATCCCCCCTGCCCTCACTATCTTTCACTTTTCTTTCATCCCCTCCTCCCTTC
>NC_036847.1:3489605-3507691 GCF_002910315.2 Salvelinus sp. IW2-2015
GATTCACATAAAGGTGAGATAGCCTCCTAAGAGAGCCTAAGGAATGTGAATACTGAGACAGCCAAAGACAAAAGAGTTAAGGGCCATTTCAATGTCGCTGGAATGCACTCCGTATCTATTTGTCAACAAGAATGAATACACTGTAGATCAAAACAAATATATATTCTTCGAGCTAATTTGTTGTGATTGTGTCTGATTGTATTTCTTTGCATCAGAGGCTAAATGAATCCTCATTGTTACCGCTGTGGTTAAGAACAGGAAACTAAACCTGTAGCAGACAGAGAAACACGTGTACACACCCATACACACACACACCCACCCCTCTTAACATTTTAAAGGAAGTGTGTATTTCCAGGCTGTGAATGTGAAACAACATGACAGATGTGGTGATCAGGGGGCTTTTTCAGCAATAATGCACGAGGAGGTGTGGTATATGGCCAATATACCACAGCTAAGGGCTGTTCTAAACACGACGCAACTTGGAGTACCTGGATACAGCCCTTAGCTGTGGTATATTAGCCGTATACTACAAACCTCCGAGGTGCCTTATTGCTATTATAAACTGGTTACCAACGTAACTAGAGCAGTAAAAATAAATGTTTTGTCATACCAGTGATATACCACGGCTGTCAGCCAATCAGCATTCACTGCTCGAACCACCTAGTTTATAATGCACATTCATTTGAGGGGGTAGGGGGGTCCCCTCAATCCAATCTGAGGGGCTTCTTCTGTCAAACTCTCTCCACTCCTCTCATCTCAGCACCTCTCCACACAGACTGGGCGAGGATAGAGAGGCCTAATTTCTCACAGGACAGCCTTTAACTACTAAAKACGTATTTCAACGTTTTAAGTTACTTTCAACCAAGCCATGGGTCGTTCACTGCAGTGAATATCGGATAAGTAGGTAATAAATCGATGCACAGTCATTCGATAAATACCTCCTCTCTCTTTTAATGTCATTTCACTATGTCATTTTAACGGGCTACAATTATCACAACGTACTGTACAGTCGGTTGTAATATGTGATTTTATTCACACAGCGCTACTGGTACACATCACAACTGCTGCTACCAGACTCTTATACTGCTCAATTTATACACTTGCCCACAGCCCCCTTCCTCAATGGTGCTTTCCTGTAATACTTATAAATATTTATTCTATTCTACTGGGCCATTTAGTATATGTTCGTATTCTTCGTTTTTTTACTATTTCTCACGGTTGTTGCATCGGCAAGAAGGAACCTGCAAACGAGCATTTAGTTGGATGATGTGTATACCATGTGTCTCCTGTACATACGACTAATAAAACTTGAAACATTTCATGAGATCAGTTGTTTCAGACATAGGCTATCACCGCATGCAATAACGGACAGTACTGCATCTCCTCGTCAAATCATTTGTTTTGCAAGTGACAGCAAAGGATTTGTTGTCGTTTTTTTTTTTTTTTTTACTTCACACCTCACTTTCTTTTCACTGTAACTTCACACCTCCCTGCACTCTGAGAGCTACCCGAGTCTATGGCATGTAGGCCTACAAATGTAGTCGGAAACTGAAAGTATTCTAACATTAGCCCACTTACTTTCATTTTCGGCTTGAAAGGCGTCCAACCACTCCAACATTGCGTGGTGATTACTTTCATGGGCACGTTTTAGCTATAATTTAACTAAAATAAATAGTTGAAAAGATTGATATCGCCTTCTTGAAACAAATGCATTTTGTTTGTGCCTGTTAGTCTACAGTAGTGTACAAAGAGGGATCATGTGATTGTGAATAGGCCTACTTGTGGTCTGTACATCTCCAGTACTTTTGAATATRTGTTTTGGGAAGTATTCATTTAAAACGTATTTTCAAGATGGAGAAGGCAGGCACGAACATGCATCTGAGAGAGTGGCTGATAGCGCAGGTAGACAGCGGAAAGTACGCAGGACTCACCTGGGAGAACCAGAACAAAACCATGTTCAGGATCCCATGGAAACACGCGGCAAAGCAGGACTATAATCTGAATGACGATGCAGCACTTTTCAAGGTTAGAATGTTTATTGTTCCTAGCCTATTTTGTATTTTGTATTTATTAGGGATCCCCAMTAGCTGCTGCCTCAGCAGCTACTCTTCCTGGGGTCTTGTGGGCTATGCATGGGTGCCCTAGTAGCTCAGAAACATTCAGCTTGTCAACACTTCTTACAAAACAAGTAGTGATGAAGTCAATCTCTCTTCCACTTTGAGCTTTGAGAGATTGACATGCATGTCATTAATGTTAGCTCTCCGTGTACTTTTAAGGGCCAGCCGTGCTGCCCTGTTCTGAGCCAGGGGGCATTTTTCAAAGTCCCTCTTTATGGCACCAGACCACACGACTGAACAGTAGTCAAGGTGTGACAAAACTAGGGCCTGTAGGACCTGCCTTGTTAAGAAGGCAGAGCAGCTCTTMATTATGGACAGATTATTATTCTCCCCATCTTAGCTACTGTTGTATCAATACATTTTGACAATGACAGTTTACAATGTACCTTTATTTAACTAGGCAAGTCAGTTAAGAACAAATTCTTATTTTCAATGACAGCCTAGGAACYGTGGGRWAAKTGTTCAGGGGTAGAACAACATATTTGTACCTTTTCAGCTCGGGSATTCYATCTTGCAACATTCCAGTTACTAGTCCAACYCTCWAACCACTAGGCTATCTTCCACCCCAAATCCATGGTTACTCCAAGCAGTTTAGTCACCTCAACTTGCTCAATTTCCACTTGATTCATTACGAGATGTAGTTGAGGTTTAGGGTTTAGTGAAGGATTTATCCCAAATACAATGCTTTTAGTTTTAGAAATATTTAGGAATAACATATTCCTTGCCACCAATTCCTAAACTCAAAGCCAGTGGCATGTAATTAGTAAAGATTGAAAAAGTAAGGGGTCTAAARAGTTACCCTGGGGAATTCCTGATTCTACCTGGATTATGTTGGAGAGGCTTCCATTAAAGAATACCCTCTGTGTTCTGTTAGACAAGTAATTCTTTACCCACTATATCGCAGGGGGTGTAAAGCCATAACACATACGTTTTTCCAGCAGCAGACTATAATCAATAATGTCAAAAGCTGCACTGAAGTCTAACAAAACAGCCCCCACAATCTTTTTGTATTCAATTTATCTCAGCCATGAATCAGTCATTAATGTAAGTGCTGTGCTTGTTGAGTGTCCTTTCCTGTAAGTGTGCTGAAAGTCTGTTATCAGACTTTGTTTACTGTAAAATAGCATTGTATCTGGWCAAACACCATTTTTTKCAGAAGTTTACTAACCGTCTGGTTGGTAACAGGCTGATTGTTCAGCTATTTGAGCCAGTAAAGGGGGCTTTACTATTCTTGGGTAGCGGAATGACTTTTGCTTCCCTCCAGGCCCGACGGCACACACTTCCTAGGAGGCTTAAATTGAAGATGTGGCAATATTGTCCGCTAATATCCTCAATAATATTCCATCTAGATTGTAAGTTGGTGGCTTGTCATTGTTGATAGACAATACTTCTTTTTTCACCTCTTCCACATTCACTTTATGGTATTCAAAAGTACAATGCTTGTCGTTCATAATTTGGTCCGACACACTTGTGTTGTGTCAGGATGTGTAGTGTCAGCATATGTTGGTGGCATGCCTAAGTTATGTTTTGGCATGTTTGTCTCGGTACATGTGCAAAGAGGGATCAAAAACATAACTCTTAACTTATTTTATACATTATTTGAACAACATCATCGAATAGAGACCCCCCAGAAGATCCATGCAAAATCAAACTTGTGCTGTGATGTGGCAAAATGTCCAATTCAATGTAGATTGATCAATGTTATTGATATAGACCAAATGAATCCATTGATTTGGATGCCCATGTAAATAGCAGTACATGTGAAGAGTTTATTTGCTTATGGTTACCTTCATGTGTGTGTAAAATACTGTTCTCATATTTTATTTAACAGAGTTTAGATGTGTGCAAAAATGTTTTTTTGTTTGTTTGTTGCTGGAATGGAATGTTCATATTCTGTATATTTATATTTGACTGTGATATTTGGTGGTCTTCACCTACTGTAGCTACCTTAAGATAAATGAATGCACTTGCATGAGTCACTCTGGATAAATGATTAAAATGTCAAATGTAAATGTTTTACATCATGTAGATCTCATAGTACTGTATTGAATTATTTTCGTAATACATTTTCTAAATCTTGATGTCACAATGTATAATTTGTTAAATATGCACTACTGCTTATTCCTCTGAGAGTGAGGCAGATATATAGGATTTTGCAAATGCTGAAATGAAACCATCAAGTGATTTTAAAGGGAAAGGGGATACCTAGTCAACTGAATGCATTCAACTGGAATTAGTCCACCGCATTTCACCCCCTCTGCACCAAATACGTCTGTCATTGCCATGCCTTGATTAGATAGTGAAAAAATATCATATTTAAACAATAAAGGCTGATTTACCAACATTTCTGAAAATGGATATGTAGCATTTTGGAATGAAACTCGTGCTTACACTCAGTCATCGGTGTAAGCCACCAACTTATTCTTTATGTTTTATTTGGCACTCATATGCTTATTCATATTGTGTGTGTGTGTGTGTGTGTGTGTGTGTGTGTGTGCGTGCGTGCGTAGCGTGCTGCGTGCGGTGTGTGTGTGTGATGTGTGTGTGCATACCTTTATGTGGTGTGTTTCCATCTACCAGGCGTGGGCAGTGTATAAGGGGAAGTACCGAGAGGGGAGGGACAAGGCAGACCCCACTTCCTGGAAGACTCGTCTCCGCTGTGCCCTCAACAAGAGCACAGACTTCCAGGAGGTCCCAGAGTGCAGCCAGCTGGACGTCTCCGAGCCCTACAAGGCCTACCGTATCCAGGTAGTGACAGAGACAGGCAGATACTCAGGTACCAGTAGCCTCCATTTGCAGTCTTCTCATGAAGCACGAGTCTAGAGAGCTCAGAGCCCTTTATGGCTTTAAAGTGCGAGTAATTACTATCAAACCCTACTTCTCGCTCTCTCAGAATCTCCTGAAACTGAGAGTCAGGTGATAATCCAGACCAGGAGCTCCAGTGCTCACCTGAGGAACACCATCACACACCATCCACAGGTAACACAGCGGTTTTGTTTTCAATGCTGTATGACAGGTGCGCAGTTGCTGCCATCTAGAGGACACCTTTTGCAATAACTTTACATCACGTAGGGATGAAGTTTGCACACTTGCACTGAATGTTCCTTAACAAGTCAGATGATCGGCTGTGAATATGTGTTTTCCCTCAGTTTGGCTGCCATAGGGAATCAGAGGAAAGGGACGGAAGAGTCAACCCCAGTGGTCAGTATCAGCCTCCATGTACYTGTGACTGGTAGCTGAATCACTGAACAATGTTGAATTAGATATGATATGTGTTTGTGTTCTCTCCTSTCAAGGGGGTTTGGACCATGTATACTACTCTTCCAACACAGGGACTCCCCAGATGGACAGCTGTGCTCCCTTCTCCATATTCAGCCCCACACCACAGATCTCTGGTGAGACAATACACTGCAGAGTTATTCAAATTTGAGTGGGTTAATGCTTGATTAATTGATTGATTGATTGAAGGCCCAATGCAATCAAAAACGTGATTTTCCTGTGTTTTATACAGTACCAGTCAAAAGTTTGGACACATCTACTCATTCAAGGGATTTTCATTATTTGTACTATTTTCTACATTGTAGAATAATAGTGAAGACATCAAAACTATGAAATAACACGTGGAATCATGTAGTAACCAAAACAAATATTTCATATTTTAGATTATTCAAAGTAGCCACCCTTAGCCTTGATGACAGCTTTGCAAACTCTTGGCGTTCTCTCAATCAGCTTCACCTGGAATGCTTTTCCAAGTCTTGAAGGAGTTTCCACATATGCTTAGTACTTGTTGGCTGCTTTTCCTCCACTCTGTGGTCCAACTCATCCCAAATCATCTCAGTTGGGTTGAGGTCGAGTGATTGTGGAGGCCAGGTCATCGGGGTGGCAGGTAGCCTAGTGGTTAGAGCGCGTTGGACTAGTAACCKGAAGGTTGCAAGATCACATCCCCGAGCTGACAAGGTAAAAATCTGTCGTTGTGCCCCTGAACAAGGCAGTTAACCCACTGTTCCWAGYCCATCATTGAAAATGAGAATTTGTTTTTAACTGACTTGCCTAGTTAAAAAAAAWAATAATCTGATGCAGCACTCCATCACTCTCCTTCTTGGTCAAATAGCCCTTACACAGCCTGGAGGTGTGTTGGGTCATTGTCCTGTTTAAAAGCAATTGATAGTCTCATTAAGAGCAAACCAGATGGGATGGCGTATCGCTGCAGAATGCCATCGAACGTCCTCCTCCATGCTTCACGGTGGAAACCACACATGCAGAGGTCATCCGTTCACCTACTCTGTGTCTCATAAAGACAGGGCGGTTGGAACCAAGAATCTCAAATATGGACTCCAAAGGACAGATTTACACCAGTCTAATGTCCATTGCTTGTGTTTCTCGGCCCAAGCAAGTCTCATCTTATTTTTATCCTTCAGTAGTTGTTTGTTTGTAGCAATTCGACCACAAAGGCCTGATTCACACAGTCACCTCTGAACAGTTGATGTTGAAATGTGTCTGTTATTTTAACTCTGTGAAGCATTCTTTGGGGATGGAATTTCTGAGGCTGAGGTAACTCTGGGTCTTCCTTTCCTGTGGCGGTCCTCAGGAGAGCCAGTTTCATCATAGCGCTTGATGGTTTTTGCGACTGCACTTGAAGAAACGTTCAAAATTATTGAAATGTTCCAGATTGACTGACCTTCATTATAACGTTTCAGGTAAGACCCAAGTGCAGACTATGTTGAAGTAATAATGTTTATTACAGCAACAGGGGCAGGCAAACGGCAGGTCAAGGCAGGCAGGGGTCAATAATCCAGAGTAGTGGAGCAAAGGTACAGGATGGCAGGCAGGCTCAGGGGCAGGCAGAGTGGTCAGGCAGGCGGGCTCAGAGTCAGGACAGGCAAGGGTCAAAACCAGGAGGGCGAGAAAAAGAGAGACTTGGGAAAAGCAGGAGCTGAGAAAAACGCTGGTTGACTTGACAAACAAGACGAACTGGCAGCAGACAAACAGAGAACACAGGTATAAATACACAGGTGATAATGGGGAAGATGGGCGACATCTGGAAGGGGGTGGAGACATTCGCAAGGACAGATGAAACAGATCAGGGCGTGACATTCATGTCTTAAAGTAATGATGGACTGTCGTTTCTCTTTGCTTTTTTGAGTGGTTCTTGCCATAATGTGGACTTGGTCTTTTACCAAATAGGGCATCTTCTGTATTCCACCCCTACCTTGTCACAACACAACTGATTGGTTCAATCGCATTAAGAAGGAAAGAAATTCCACAAATCACCTTTTAACCTTTTAACATGGCACACCTGTTAATTGAAATGCATTTAATGAAGCTGGTTGAGAGAATGCCAAGAGTGTCCAAAGCTGTCATCTTGGCAAAGGGTGGCTACTTTGAAGAATCTCAAATCTCAAGTATATTTTGGTTTGTTTAACACTTTTTTAGTTACTATATGACTCCATGTGTGTTATGTCAGTCATAGTTTTGATGTCTTCACTATTATTCTACAATGCAGAAAATAGTCAAAATAAATAATGAGTAGGTGTGTCTACCTTTTGACTGGTACTGTATATTTTTCCACACTGTGAGGTTGCAATAATATTGTGAAATTGTGAAAATTATGAAAATGCCCTCTAAGTGAAAGAGCTGTTTGAAAAGACTGCCTGAAATTTCTGTCTGTTTTGGTGGGATGGAGTTTTGTCCTGTCTGGTGACATCACCAGGTGATAAATGAGTTAATAGACCAATGAGAAAGAGAGTTCCAAACCTCACAGTTAGTTTTGGCAAATTTCTTGCTTGAGAATTTCTCTTTCATAAGAATCAATTTTTGTTTATTTTTTCCATTTGAATTGAAATCGATCACGGTAAGGTACTCAATTGTTACCCAGAAATGATTTGATATTGAGATAAAAAAGGGCCGCATTTGGACCTTTAATTAGCATGTGTGTGTTTGCATTGCTTGTGTCTGTGTTTGCGTTTGTCCAGACTTCCGTGTGCGGGTGTGTCTGTTCTACCAGGACCAGCTAGTAGTGGATGTGACCACCAGCACCCCAGATGGCTGTTTCATTCTACATGGTCAGGTGCCCCTGGGGAACGAGAGGATCTATGGCCCCTGCACAGCCCAACAGGTCCCCTTCCCCCCTCCAGGGGTCATCCACCTGCCCCCCTGTATCGCTGAGGCCATGGGCCGCCTGCTGCCCCACTTGGAGAGGGGTGTCCTGGTGTGGGTGGCTCCAGATGGGGTGTTTATCAAGAGGTTCTGCCAGGGCAGGGTGTACTGGAGTGGCCCTCTGGCCCAGCACACAGACAGGCCCAACAAGCTGAACAGAGAGAGGACCTGCAAGCTGCTGAATACACCTATATTTCTGAACGGTAGGGGCGTCACTAATACAACTTCTGTGTAGCAAACAGATGTGATATGGTGAGACAGTGAACCTGGCTCCCTATCAATGCCTCTCTTGTTCTCTCTCCATCCTTCCCCTTCTGTCTCTCCATCCCTTTTAAGAATCTCTCTCTCCATCCTTCCCCTTCTGTCTTTCCATCCCCTTCTCTCTCTCCACAGAGCTCCAGGACTTTCTCAAAGGGGCGGGACCCAAACCTCGCTACGAGATTGACCTCTGCTTTGGGGAGGAGTTTCCCGATGCCAGCCCCCTGAAAACAAGGAAGCTGATCATTGCACAGGTGGCTATTGTAATGGGGTCAGGGGTCACTGTGGATTAGGGATTTCCCGTGCTACAGCAACTGACCCTTTGCCTAGTTTAGTGGGCCCATATTTACAGTATGTTGATTTTCTAATTATGTTTTTAGTCTGTACAATGTTATTATATTGTTATATAGTATTAATATGAAGAAAGTTTTTCATTCCATCAATCCAGGTCTTTCCCTCCCATTTGAGCAGTAAACTGTATGTATTTTGCAGTAACTACCAGCAGAGGTCCTTGTAGTCATAGTCAGTGACAATGTCTTCCTGTCTGTGTGTGTGTTGGTGTGCAGGTAGTGCCCCTGTTTGCCGTCAACCTACTGCAGAGGTGCCAGAGGTTGGGGCCATAAGAGAGACCACGCCTTCACACACACGTCACCAAGGAGGAGGGGTAAAAGGGTCAGTCCCAACCCTCTCCCAGCACTGATGAGACCAGGACCCATCTCTGAGTAACCCCTTAGGAACACCCCCCCCTGGTACCCTCCTGTCCCAGTCTAGCCAGCCATGAGGGGTGAGTCGAATCTCGAGACACCCCCCAAAAATATCTGAGTTTGGCTGCCTGTGTTAACACACTCATGGTTTTCTTAACATACAGCAATTGAAATATTGGTTTTATTTTTGAGTTTGACAATGTAATCGACAGATAATGTAATCATTTTGCCAGTATACAGTATGTTTAATATCTTTCMTCAAAATGTTCCTCATTTACATGGTGTGAGGAGAGTACGTTTGTACAGTATCTTATATAATGTGAAAAACGGCAGCAATTCATTGTTCCATTCACCTCATAATCAACTTGTGATTTAATTTTATGTGCAGCTAGAGTCTAGTAACTATATCAATGGTTTTATATCCATTGTGTGATGTATGGAACTGTGACAGACGTATAGACCTGCCTATAGATCAGGTTAATCATTACAAATCTTTAAACCACTAAAAATGATTGAAATAAGAAACTTTTTATCTTGTGCCATGAATTAAAAATAGTAGTATAAGTGCACACTGCTTGAATGCTCCCATAGTTTAATGGCAACGTTTCAGCCACCATCGGTCTTTGTCAGGAAAGATGCCATTATTATTAAATGTCATTGTATGGGAGTATTGGACATTACTTTTTTTCCTATGACATATGTCCCCTAAAACTTAGATAGTACATTGGCTGTGTGTACAACACTTTCGATCATGCATGTATGTGGTACGAAGTCACTTCATTCAGTATAAATTTATAAAGCTTTTTTTAATTTTTATAATTTCTAGCGAACATCATATAACAGACTCACAATTTCAAAAATATACAATTTTTTTTATAGCTAGAACATTTACAAAGAAAAAAAAATAAACAGGTCAGGTTTTTGTTTTTGAAAAAACAAAAACAAACAAAAAAAAGTCGAAAAAAAAACTAAAGTGAAAGAGTGTGCTGAATCAGAAAAGATACCCGTATCTGAGTTTTAAAATACTTTCAATCGTTTTTCCCTGCGCTCAAACATATACAGTACATGGAGAAAGAAAGAGGAACAGAAGGGGTACAGAGTACAGTACAGAGGGGTCAAGTGTGTGTTCACAAAGCATCATGTTCCAACCTGTTATTAGCACCATTACTCTCCCGCCATTCCATCTTTGTTTTCTTTCTTTTTTTTAAATGGAAAAACACTCTCGGGGTCAAGGCGAAGTGACACAGACCCACCTGTGTGGGAGAGGATTGTCTGTTACGCAATTTTCATTAGTGTTTCTCCTTTCGCTGAGATAATGTTAAGAACATATTGGAGGGCAATACCTTGGCGAACAAGAGATTAACATGACCCCCCCCCCCGCCGGTAAGAGAATAGTAAAAAGGCAAAGAGTTGCTGATACATTCGTTTACCTTGCCTGCCCAGACCCACTGACCGGACGGACTGACGACTGACTGACAGTCAAACTTCGTATCAGAAGAAGCGAGAAAATCTAAAACTGAGAACGCATTACGAAAGTGACAATCAGAGGTTGCATAAATCGGTTTAGCTATTTATAGAACATCTGTAATGTAATATAGTCATATATTCATATATATATATATATATCTCTCTCTCTCTGCGATAGACATCTTCAATAGAGCTTGCTTCCATAACCCTGATTGAAAACCGATACCCTGCAGAAAACACTGTCAGTAAGTAGCCGTGTGGGACAACCATTACAAAAACAGTGTCTCACTAAACGTCTCATTCTGTCACCGTGGAGCTCTCTGGGAGTCCTCAGACAGCTACCCTGTCAGAGGTGTGCTAAGCGGAGAGAGGGGAAAGAGGGACGAAGAAAGAGTGGTATAGGCTCATACTTTGGGCAGCAGTGTGGACACAAGTAAAGTTGCATTTCTCTGTCCTTCCTGCAACCCTGCCTTGTGGTCTCTCTACTCTGTGGCCATGTGGGTGCTCTAGAGACAAGGAGGGTGTGTGTGTGTGTGTGTGTGTGTGTGTGTGTGTGTGTGTGTGTGTGTGTGTGTGGTGTGTGTGTTGTGTGTGTGTGTGTGTGTGTGTGTGTGTTGTGTGTTGTGTGGTGGGTGTGTGTGTGTGTGTGTGTGTGTGTGTGTGTGTGTGTGTGTGTGTGTGTGTGTGTGTGTGTGTGTGTTGTGTTGTGTGTGTGAGCTCTACGCACTTCCTATGCTTGGAGCCGTGAGGTAAATTGGTGGTCTTGTCAGTCCCGGTAGCTTCGGTAGTTCCAGTAGGGGGTAGGAGGTCGGGGGCGGACCATCGCCTCTTGCGTGAGCGTGGCTGCTCCTGGGTGGGAGGGTCTGCAGGGGGCAGAGGAAGAGGAGGAGGGGCGAGAGCAGGGGAGGGATGAGAAAGAGGAGGAGGAGGGGGAGGAGGGGGCATATCTTCCCTGTGTGAGCTGGTGCCGGCCCTGGCCCGAGTGTGTGTGCGGTGGCCCCCCCGGGGGGCTGTGCGTGTGTGTGAGTGTGTGTGTGTGCGAGGTGTGTGTGAGGGGGTGAGGGCCAGGCAGATGTCTCCTTCGCTGAGTTGACGGCAGGATAGGCCGTAGAGCTGGGAGGTTCTCTGGGGACAGCAGGAAGACCAGCCGCGGTCCCGTACGAAGAACGGGTACTCCACCAGAACTGTTAGTAACTCCTACACACACAGAACAACAACAACATATTCACAACAGTGCTGGGGATATACACCCTTTTTACTAAGGAGGTGATTTTTAAATTACGATTTGGAAAATCCGTGTTGTAAGCAAATTTGTCATATGTTAACATGTTTGAGTGATTGGAGAGGATTGCAAACGTTTGCTTATGTAGTGAATGATCTGTGCCTTTATTATAATATATTGTCTAGAAGTGACTCTGATAGAGAATAGAAATCTAGAAGATAGATGAGCCACTGACCTGAGTGTTGCGGTCTGTGAGGAGGACCTGCAGGTGGTTGAAGCCGTGTGTGTCGCCGGGGGCGATGAGCAGAATGGTGCAGGTGCTCAGGTGGAACTCCGGGGAGGTGTTGGCACTCCTTAGGAAGTCCTCCGTCCTCAGCTCCTCCACTCGCTTTAGACGGCCCCCCACCAGCTCAATCAGAGATCCCTTGGCAAAATGAGGTAGGAGTGCTGGGGGGTTGTGGTGCTGGTGGGGGGCAGGGGGTGAGGTGGCCGTGAGGGGAACGAGGGGGGAGGCGTGGGGACGTGAGTACTGCCGCCCGGGGGAAAGGTCTCCGCTGTCTTTGTCTCTGTCTCGTTCACTGTCTCTRTCCCGGTTGTCTCTGTCTTGTTCACGTTTTCTCTCTCTGTCTTGTTCTCGTCGTCTGTCTCGTTCTCTGTCTCGCTCTCGTTCCCGCTCTCTGTCGCTCTCCGTGACGTGGCTGTTGGGCTGCCCCTGGGGCGAGTGCTGCGAGTTCCTCATGGTGTGCAGGCCGTACTGAGGGCTGCCTGAGGGGCTGTACAGGGGGAAGGGCTGAGCCTGGGGGCTGAGGTGGCTGGGCTGTAGGGTAGAGTACATCGATCCCAGGGAGTAGTAGATCTGGGCCTTAGCCGGAGAGTTCCCCAAGGGGTCCAGGAGCTCCCCTCTCCCTGCCCGGGGGTCTGCCCGATGGGGCTGGGGCCTGCTAGGGATCAGGGTGAGGGTCCCAGGCTTTGGCGTCCCACGGGGGTCCCTGTCCTGCAGAGAGGAATGTGAGTCAGGGCCCTCCGGAGGTGGCGCTCGGGAGTCTTGGAAAACCGCAACCGRCTGAGAACGCCCCATGGGATCCTCCTGGTGTCTCCGCCGCCCGTTGGCATGGGAACCGTGGAGGCTGCCGCCCAGCCTGGCCCTGCCGCTGGGTTCGTTCCCGTACTCTCCTGAGGGGGGCGCCACCCTGGAGGCAGAGGCAGTCCTGCTGCCCGGGCCGTCCAGCCCGTTGGGCCTCTTGCCCAGGTATCTGTGTCTGCCTTCCGTCATGGAGGTGTCAGGACGGTAGAGGGGGGGCTGGCTGAACAGGTGGGAGGGGGAGAAGAGAGAGGAGCTATAGTCCCTTCGTTCTGTGTTGAAATAGGACCACATCTCTCTGGAGTCAGCAGGGAAGGGGCTCTTGAAGGAGGAAGAGGATGAGCAGGGTGGAAGGGGAAGGGGGATTTCACCTCGGAGCCACCTGGAGTGATGGGGGAGTGGGGAAGGGAGAAGATCATCCCTCCAGGAGGGTGAGCCTGACCCCCTCCTCTCTCCTACCTGGCCCGGGAGGAAGGGAAGAGGGACAGAGGGGGTGTAAGGCAGGTGCCATGGCAGGGGAAGGGGGATACCAGGGGGTGGGAGGGGAGGTGGGGGAGAGGGAGAGGGTAGCAGACTGTGGGCGTTCGTCAGAGCCTCGTCGCTGCTCTCCCTGCACCCCTCATCTCTCCCTGAGCTGCCGGCGGGCCGGGTCCTGAGGGGCGAGGCGGGCGGTTTGAACTCGTCCAAGAGGGGGCGCTGGTCAACCGAGCCCTGCCGGGATTCCCTCTTCTTGGGGGGGAGGCACTCTTTGCCGCGGTCGGGGCTGGGATTCATGGGTGGGCGCCAGCGGCGGCGGGCGGGGGCGGCTAGGTTACATGGGACTCACGGGGAAACGAGGGCCGCAGTGAGAGGGGAGGGCCTCGACACGACATCACTGTCAGATCACTGACGCCCTAGCCCTGAACGACCTATCACCTACACAGAGAGAAAGGGGGAGGAGGGGAGAGAGGGAGACAAAGGGAGGTAGCAGAGAGAAAGAGAGATTGAGTGAAATGTGGACAGTCTGTCAGGCCTAGCTGTCAAGAGTTGTTAGGACTAAGCAGTCAGTCAGCTTTGATACCCACAAACAAGTAAACACCAGACACAGATTGAGGCAGAGTGATTACTGTGGAAATAGACAGAGAATGTTTATCTCGCCTGTGCAACATTGTAATCAGGAGTACTCAAGTACCATTTGAAAAGGTCCCGTCACACAAATTTCCTTGGTGGCAAGGTCCGAATGGATATTGTAATTTATTGTCAAAGTAACAAACCCCCCACCTTACAACCCATACGACTCCAAACTGCTCATACTGGTCACACTCCTCTTGTTGGCAGAGAGACACTTTTTGAAGTTTTAAAGCAACTTTCCTGCAATTGTACATATTTTGCCATCGGGCAGAGAGAAAATGTTGCAGTTTTTAAGCTCATTTACCATACCAGGGGTCGAAGCCCGACTGAGTTCCGATTTTATATTAGTCAGGACCCGTGGGCCGTATTGACCCCGTTCTGGGTCCGGGTCCGGACCTCGGTCCGCCGGTTGAGTACGGCTGCTGTAATCCTTTGGAGGTCGGCTTGCAAACGCAACAATGCAGAATTTACTGAATCGAGCCTGGAGTCTCTGAGGTCAACAGAACTTCGGAAAATCAAACCCCAACCCAGTGAAACTTCAAACTCTGGCTCAACACCTCCAGCTCAAGGGTGTCGTAGTTGCTACACATAGTACATACGTTGCTGGTCATGTGGTGAGAAACGATCCAATTGACTGGTCTCATTCAAGAAGCACATGAACTCCCACAAGTGCTCTAAAAATACGGCATGCATTGTGCGAACAGTGCAGTTGAGAGGCAGTGCGGCATAGCTGTACAAACACACATGCTGTACACACTCCCAGCAGGATACCTTTCATCTCTCTCTCTCTGAGGATTAAATATGGAGATATGGTTTATACTATTCTCATGAACCGCCTCCCTCACACCCCTGAGGGCTGTTCCGCAATGTCCTATTTACTAGTGCACGTACACACACACATGCATATATGAATGAAAGAACGCAGGGAAGCACGGAAACACACACACACACACACCCCTCAGGCAGCTATGACTCTATCTCACTCCCCCAGCGATGGACAGAGCTGGTCACCATCCATCCTAAACTGAGAGGGACACTGTTGATATGGCCGCAGGAGGTGGTGTGTGTATCTTTGTGTGTGTGCTGGTGTGAGAGTCTAATTTGTTTCCTTGTATGTAGCAGAGCTGAGCAGCCCTGCTTCATTCAGTGTGGAGCGCGTGGGAGTTCCCCTAAGTCTTCTCCAAATGTTCTAAATGAGCTGCTTTGATGTGACAACTCCGCTTAGCCCAGCTGTTCCTGCCGCCACCGTCACTGCCACCGCCGCACGCCACCCGCCAGTCCTCCCCGCCGCTCAACGCGAGAGTTGAGTGGCGTCCACACGCCTGTCTGCCCCGACTGAACCCTGCCAACTCTCCCCGTCTCGCTACGCCAAACTGTCGCCATGGAAACTGAGTCCACAGAGGGAAGACAGGTTACATTGGGATACTCTCTCTGGGGAGAGCCGGGGAAACTGTCGCTCGTCACCTACTCGAAGTTCCATAAGAAAATACACTCTAAAAGAGGGTTGGAGCAGAGTGGAGTGGAGTGTTCAGCCGTCTCAGTTGAACCACTGCTGCTTTGTTCAATGTCAATCAATCACTCCATATGGACGAAAGATACACTACTCCAGGCATTGACTTAAGTGTTGAGGGGGTGGTTGGACAGTCCGGGATACACTGGCAGGTTAAAATCGAGTAGAATTAATGGGATTTGAACAGATTTTTTAAAAAGCACAACAGACTTCTGTGGAGAATAAGAGCAGATTTCTCCGGTGAAGCGACAGCATTTTGTGACAATGCCACTTTGCAATTTAGCCCTTACATGTATTGATATAGATTAACAAGGGTAGAGATAACACTAACATACTGAAAGAACTGAGGTTATCCATGGAAATCCAACATGCAGGGGCGACAGGTGAGATGTTTCACCCTGGAAAGTCCTGAAACGCCTCAGGCCGACCAGTTGCTCACTTCGACAAAGTTTCCGGAATAAAACCTCTCCTGAGACCAAAGCAATTGTAAACTGTGAAATGGGATGCAGAGAATATTGTTGATGGACTGCTAGATATCAACGTTTATCAGGAAGAGAATAGGACTGCTCTCCGCTGTAGCACAGTGTTGGTTTGCTTGACAAATACACTCTCGGGGGCAGTGTTCCCGCAAAACAACATGGCAGTTGTGGAATTGTTAGGTTAGATTACTCGTTGGTTATTACTGCATTGTCGGAACTAGAAGCACAAGCATTTCGCTACACTCGCGTTAACATCTGCTAACCATGTGTATGTGACAAATAACATTTGATTGGATTTGATTTGATTTGGTAATCCACACGTGCAAGCTAATCCCATCAGCTGGAGCCACAAGGTGTAAAGAGGCCAAATCAAATCAGCGCCGATGTACCTGTCAGGCTTCCGTCCCACAGCAGCGGCATGACAAGGGAATTATTTAGGCTGATTCTGATGCTCTCTGAGGGGAACCTTTGCAGATTCAGTCTAAAGCTAAAGAAAAACTCCCTTACCTCCCACACAGTAAAGCTGATAAGGCGCGCGCACACACACACACGCACACACACACACACATGCACACGCACACACACACACACACACACACAACCTTATCTCATAGCAGTGTGGTTGGATTCAAATAAACTTACACAAACATCAACATGCTTTGATGTCATTGAGAAATGTATGAATTTCAAAAGATACATTTTGAAATATTGGAGAAAAATGCCTGGCATTCCTCTCATTCTCTCCTGCTGTCCATCACTCTTCTCCCTCTCCTCTTCGCAGGAAATAAAACATCATTGTTGTGCTAGTAATGCCCTGTATGACAGTGAGACAGTCCCTCCATTCAGCGTCTGACCACAGGGAGGACCCAGAATGACTCACAGCTATTCTACCTCCGCCGTCGGCAGCTAGATCAACAGGTGTGACCACGCCGACATAAGACATACCGTATCTCCACCTCCACTCTGAAACAACCCGTTTAAATCCTTATCACAGATCTGATGTAAACAGAGAGAGCAAAGCATTAACTACAAGGGTCAATTTGCTATGCAGCAACAAGTGGTCAAATTCGTGTACACAGCTAAACGACATTGAGCCATAACAAAAGAGCGGTTTGAGAACACAAGACGACAGACGGGTTGATGGAGTTGCTTGCGATGGACAGTAACTGACCTTAGAGTGGGCTGGTGACCAGAGTGTTGTCCAGGTGTTAGTGGTCATACATGCTGCAGCCCTCCTGGGTTAAGAACCTCCAGGGGGGTCAGGCGCCTATCCACAGGCTGCTTCCTACTTTACCTCCACAGCGCCAACAGAAACACCAACAACAGCTACCAGTCACACGATGCCACAGAGCTCCGTATAAGTGAGAAATAGCACCAGCGAGACCACTGAGAAGCTGCGAGCTTCTGTGTGTCAGTGTGTGTATGTGCGTGAGCGTCTAACTGAGACTGTGTGTTTGTGTGTGTGTGTGTGTGTGTGTGTGTGTGTGTGTGTGTGTGTGTGTGTGTGTAGGGCTGAGGAAATGAGTAATATCTAGCAGTGAGAAACATGTCTGCTATGCATCGCGCCACATAAGCAGACCAGTTGCTGCTACCGCCCACTCGCCTTACTCACTGTGAAAGGGATGGACACACAAAGACGTACACAAACACACACACACACGCGCGTATGCACATGCGTACACACTACGATCCACTTTCTCACACTTCTACACAAGTGTGTCTTGTCTTCAATAAGCAAGAGGGAAGAGAGAGGCAGAGAGATAGTTGATGAGTGTGTTGATGAGAGACAATTGAGGGAAATGAGGGGGGGGGGGGTCTCATCCCACACACACTCTCAGACCTAGGCTTCAGCTGCTGCTTCTGACTCAAAGCTAGACCTCACATCTCTCTCTGCCACACACACACACACCTGTCTCTTATACACATCTAGATGTGTATAAGAGACAGGCTCATACTGGTCACACTCCTCTTGTTGGCAGAGA